>NW_014554293.1:1733446-1790069 GCF_001313825.1 Dinoponera quadriceps
GGGGGGGGGGGGGGGGGGACATCGGGAACTATTGACACGGTTGATGTTTCGCACGCAGACGGGCGCGCACGGAGGGGGGTGAAAGTTCGCCGCGAATACACGACTCGTGCGGAAGCGCCCTGAGAATTCCGGGCCGCAGCTGGACGGGCCCGGTTCGCCAAAGCGTTTCGCGATTCACACAAACGGAAGTGTGGCCGGCAAACGCGACTAACGATCTCGCGGTAATTGCGAGAACACGTGGGTGACACGGGCGGTAAAGGGGCGGAGGGAGGGCAGACAGGGGGACTTCGGGGGACGCGCACACTCGACTCTCACCCTCGCACGGCCGCCTCAATAGCGAAATACAGAGAGAGAAAGAGAGGAAGAGGGGGGGGGGGGGGGGGNGGGGGGGGAGGGAGACACAGTATACACGGCCGCGTGAAAGAAAGGCGCGGCTGCGAAGTTTCACTGTGGGGCACCCCATGGCTGAAAATCGAAACTCGTTTGCGTTCGATAATCGAAGGCGGACCCGCGTGCGAACCGAACACCCCGTGGGTACGCACGCAAACGCGGGCATGTACACGTGCGCGCCGCACAAGCGTTCAGGGTCGATGCCATCAGCGGGGTGGCTCGTGCGTGAGGGTCAACTTCGATTGCGAGGTCGGCGGGAAAGTGTTTCCGAGTCGGCAGCCGATGTTTCGCGTTGGCGCGGCCGCAACGGGGGATGCAAATTCTTCACGCGTCGGGAGAATTCGAACGAGGTCTCTCTCTGCGACTCACGAGATCGGTTTGCCGATGAGGATGGTTTGCCGAACGGAGAGACGATCTCGGAGGCGGCTGTTACCGTGAAAGCGATTCGCAGTATGTCACACTGCGAGAAATATATAGTGATTCTATCGAATGCAGTTTGCCGTTAAAACAAAATCATGTTCTCCTGCATTCGTCGGTATGTTCTTGCGATCGAATAATCGGCGGATGCAGCAAAATAATTCAGCTAACGGCAATTAGTATGTTTTCTTTTTTTTTGACAAATCGCTCCGCCCTCCGTATAACTGGCGGATTTTGTTCCGACAGCGTAAAATTTGCCGTGCCGGCGAATTTTTTCTACGTGCGCTTTTTCCAACGAAACGCGGCTCGTTCACCGTCACCGTTAATTCAATCCATCTGCTTCCCCGCGCGATTCACTACAAAACTGCGAAGGCAAACACTGCGAATAATAGTTCGTCGCAATTGATCACGCTCGTCACGTTTGTACACAGTAAGAACTTTGCACTTGTGTCCAAATCAGTTCTCGTTAAAATTCGGTGTGAAATCTTTCACTATACCCGTGCGTTAATTACCACACATTGCGTTTATGTTATCTCAGCATTTTACGCTGAGTCGATACTCAACATGTAGACTTCAGTGTCGATTAATATATCGTTGGTATTAATTTCGTCTCAATTCCTGACATAATATTTGTCTTACTCCTCAGCATATTTACCTTGCACCGAATGAGCGCAAAAATATCTTGCCCGAACCATTCGGGACGCGCGTGAAACGTGTTAGATTCGAGACGAAATATTTTACTGCGCATCGAACGTGAAGATAAACGATTACGTGCGGTGACACGATATAACTGCGCGAAATATACCACGCTATAACCCCTCGTCCCCGAGCAGCATGCCTCCCCAATATTCTATACAGCTCGCGCAATATTCATTCGGACATCGTCACGTGCGGCCAGCGTAACATAGCCGACGCTTCCTTCTGTCCGGCTCATTGCAGTGATCTGTTTTACGGGGCAACTATATCATTCCGCCTCGGCGACGGACGTAGGGGCGACTTCGCTCTTACCGCATTCGTAACGTGCAACTGCACGCGAATTGAAATATTCAAACCGTCTGGATGGCCATCGATCGATGCACAGTCCATATCCGAGCGGCGGCTATCGGGTGGTGCCGGCCGCTGCGAACCGCCGATGCGGACTCACCACGCGGAAATAGAAGAGCGATAAAAATTGTATTTCGCGTCGGAGATCGCGACGACAACGGAGACGGGGGAGTCGTGGCAGCGACAGCGGCGCCGTGGCCAAGTAGCCGGAGGGGTAATCCGGTTTCGCAACTCGCGACTCGGAAAAGCGCGGCCGTCGGTCGATCGCGGGACTTTTCATTAATTAGGGAATTTTTGCGCAGCTCTCTCTCTCTCTCTCTCTCTCTTCCGGCGATTTGATTTCAATGAAGGACCCTCGACTAGGCCTCTCCGCTTTAATTCGGCGACTGATCGATCGGCTCGACGGAAGATTAAGCCGCCGGTGAGCCTGCACGCGAATGTTCACTTGAGTTTTGTCAGCGCGGCTCGCTCGCGCCCGCGGGAGTTTAAAAGCTATCGGGCGGACGGGAAATGATTAAAGTTGCGGGTCCGCGGGGGATGTGTCGGCCCACACCGAGAAACTCGTGTAATTGACTCAGACAAAATGCTCGTCCGGATATGGGCGAACGAATGTTTCGGCCGGTGGGAACGAAAATTCGCTTCTCCGAACGAAAAATCAGGTTCGCTTTCTCATTTGCGTCTCGGAGAACCAAGCTTTGTTTCTCACAATCGAAATATACCTCTGCCGATACCCAGACAAGCGTTTCGTTCGAGTCGACCAGACGGGTTTCTTCAGTGCAAGACGGAGGCCTCGAGGTCAATCTCGGCTGAAGGATAACAATATTCCCGGTCGGTAGCGACAATTCCACGCTTCCCGTGATATTCATTTACTCGGGCGGAATCACCGCCGTTGCTGGAGTGAAGCTTACCCAAATCGCACAGGTGCGAACCGGTACACCGGGAATCCGCGATTCCCGTAGGAGACGCTGCCTCGTCGCGACAGAGGATACTTTTTCACGAGTTCCGAACTGCGAAAGTCTGATGAAATCGGACCGCGTACGTACGCACCTGCGACGACACGGCGAAAGTTTCGTGCGTCCTGTCGCGGCGTGCGTAGGATTTAGAGTATTTTAGGGGCGAAGGCTCGGGGGACGGGATGGGGGGGTCGGTAGGCGGGCGAGCGAGCGAAAGAGAGAGAGAGAGAGGGGAGAAGATATAGAGAGATTGATAGGAGGAGGGAAGGAGGAAGAGAGAGAGAGAGAGAGAGAGCACGTGGGGTGAGAAGACACAGGGTTGCTAGGAGACACCCTCTTCTCCACGTGTTATATTGCATTACCCTATGCGACTTGCTAGGGGGACACGTCGAATTGGTTGCACGAGGATATCGTCGCCGGTTGCCGCTCGCCGTCTAGGCGGAGGAAGGAAAATGACGCGGTCCTCGCGTGCAGGACGCGCCGCTTCCTGACCTTCTCCACCTGGAAGATAAGCGCCGGCTGCGCGTCGGCCGCTGTCTGCCGTCCGCGGACGTCGTTAATCTTCTTTGTCGGAAGATTCGTGACCTCTCCGAGACCTCATGACGCAGACTGCGATGGTAGACGAGCGAGGAGCCTGTGAGGATCATCGTGCCGTCCACGGGCTGGCCGCGGCATCGCCCGCTCACGATCGCGGTTGCTGCGAGCATTTCGGAGAGAGGATTCCCCCGTAAAGTGGATCATCATTCGTTATATCTTTCCGATACTTTATACGCTGTATTCTCCCGTAGATCAGCCTCACGTTAGAATTCTATCGAAACGAGATCCATTCCAATTTATTCCATTATACGCGGGAAAATATAGTCTTAAATCAATGATAGGCGTTCTCGTATATTAGCGGGAGTACTGCGATATTCTTAGATTTTTCGTCTTGAATTGAGTGCAAGTGAATACTTGCATCAATACGAATTCAAACAAATCAGGACTGAAGGAATCTGTTAAGAAAATGACATTTTTGCTTATATATGAGAACACCTATTCTTGATTGAAAACTAATTTTTTCACATTATATAAAATAACTAATTTAAAATTTAAAATTTAATTAAATTTAATTACTAAATTAAATTTAATTATTATATTTAAAAATTAAATTTAATTATTAAATTAAATTTAATTATTAAATTAAATTTAATTATTAAATTAAACTTAATTATTAAATTAAGGGCTTTTCCATCGTGAATAATTTATTATTATTATTAAAAAAATATTAAACAGATTTTAAAAATATTAAAAAGGATTGAACAAAGAGTCCTCGGTTTTTAATTGCTCGAAAGATATGAACGCATCGATCAGGAAAAATATATTCCAAATATAACGAGAGTTTGTAGCGCGAAAGACAGCCGATGGTTTAGCGCGACAGCTTGTACTTTCTCAGGTCTTTCTTAGGTCGAAGGTCACGTCGAGCCTGGAGGATATTTATATCATCTGGGTATCGCGTTATCCGACACCTTTCTAAATTTGGTCTAGACGCGTCTTGCCTCTGCGAGCGTGCATACGAGAGCTTATTTAAACCCCCGTATAAATGATCCTCGAGCGAGGATCGTCGACGACAAAGTGGCGAGGTGGTAAAGAGCGCCTCGTTCTAACAGGTGGCCCATAAAATAAGCAAACCGTCGAATAAGTTTCGCGTGAGCCGAGCCATTCGGCCAGGAGGAAATTTTCGGGCGCACCTGCGCTAATTACAATCGGCCGAGTTCCTTCTTTATCGCGTCCTCTCCCGAAGTGTTTTCTTTTCGACCTGACGCTTTTCAACGTTCTCTCGATCGAATTCAGCGTCAAAGTGGCCGAGACGCTTCTCCAAGAGAATATTGACTGCACGGTTTCACCGTAAAAAGTATCGGCGAGAGACGATGTTGTTAAAGAAAAACATTCACGTCGACGATCAATTAATTGCACTTGTGAGAGGTATATTTTGGGCACTTGAGTATCTTAATAGCGTTCTGTATTCGTTAAGCATTAAAACGAGCATGTACGAAGGAGTCGTAAATCCGTCCTGAAGGCGGATGAAAAAGAAAGAGAGAGAGAGAGAGAGAGAGAGAGAGAAAGAGAAGACGCGCAGCGGAATTCATTCTTTATTCGGCACACGTGCATTTACTCGGAACCGGTGGACATCTAGTCTTCGTGTTTGAGATTCAAATCGGTTTGGCGAAACTCGCGGCCGTCCGGGCCATTATAATTTAGTTAGACGCACGAGCGTAGACGTACGTTTCACAGACGCGTGTACTACCTGACAGCCGTTAGAAAGTCCGCTCATGAATTCGCCGCGAGGTTCGTGTACGCACGGCGGGCTTACAGCTTTATTTCACGCAACGACGTGTGTGAAGCCGCGTGTTCGTACGTCCTGACTTATCTTAAAGCGGACAATCGAGTCTGGCCGTAAAATTACAATGACTATTCCGATTGGATCTCGAGTCGTCAGTGCCGAGCCAAATGTCATGTATAGATCTCGGATATTGTGTAAGTTACGGGGACGATGGCGTTTGCGAAACCAGGAGAAGTCGAATGCCTATCGAGGCGTACTGTTTCGTTGAGACTTTCGAAACTGTAAGACTTTTAATGTTTTATTAGAGCCAATGATTGAACATAACTCTCGGGATTATTGTAATAATCGATAAATGGAAAAACTCGACGAAAGTACGAGATTAAATCAAGATAGAACGTGATAAGCCAAGCACGGATCTTGTAGTCTTATAAAATGAGAATTAATAAACCTGTAAGATAAAAGATTTCGAGGTCTCTATATTGAAGAAAAATGCTACCGTTCAAGCAATATTTACTTGATCCAAGTAAAATGGTTAGTTCAATACTCTTTGACGAATATTTACTCTCTCTCTCTCTCTCTCTCTCTCTCTAGAATATACATAAAAATGTATAATATCAAAAAATTCGGCCGATAAGAGCTAATTTTATATTAGATAAAGCTCTAGTGACATTTAAATCAAACGAAATAAAAGTCAGGCAAATAAAAGCCGCCGCACGATTTTAGGCGAAATCATTTAAATAGGAGGGTAACAAATGTTTTTACACTATTATTAATTTTAGAAGGTTTTCCTCGATAACGGTAAAACGTTCGCGCTATGATTCGGGTTACGACTTTTCCGCGAGTTAGGATTCACCCCTTCGGCGCTTATCTTCCGCCGGCGGATACGGAGGCAATTGATAGCGAGTGAAAAATTTCAACCCCATTCTCGTCGCCACCCCGTCGGCTCGGGAATCCCACTTACCGCCCTTAATTCCCTCACGACCGAACCTTGTATCTCCTCACCTGCCGCGTCGCATGCGAATCGCATACGCGCGACATCGTCTGTTCGTCTCGTCGGGGATGGCGGACGGTGCCTCTGCGGTTCCGTTCGAACGAACAGGGGAAGCGGGAATAAAGAGGAGCGAGTGAGATTATGTCTCATCGACGAACGCATGGTAAATTCACGGTTACCGCGCGCAATAGTGTAACAAGGTGAACACGAAGCACACGAAGCACGCGAAGTACGAGTCTTCGGCTTCAAACGCCTGCTTACCTGCATATCAAACGCACATCTTCCTTTCGAAGATGTACATGTGTATATACTTGTGATATAATAATAAATATAAAAAGCTTACGAGGGACTTTTCGGAAATCCGTAATCTTGTAAATTTTGCTTTCGATAAGTGAAAGTAACGTTCAATGACAATCTCTTCACTGAGAAAAAAATATTTGAAGATCTATTTGTGGAATATACGATTTATTACGCGGAAATAATTTATTTTTGTGAAATAAATTTTTGATATCTTTTCTCACAAATAGATTTTTAACTATTTCTATCTCAGTGTATGAGACAGGTGAATTGAAGAATCTAGTAAATTGACGAACCAAACGCAATTCACGGAAAAAATAGTTTGGTTAAATTTATTGAGTTGAAGGAAACAGAATTTCTGGTTCTTATGAGTCAAATTCGATTCTTACAACCAGAAATTTCTCTTCCTTTAACCAAAAAGCATTTGATTTATCCACTTCAGGTAAATTCAACTAAACTATTTTTTCGTATTTTTTGGCATTACGAATTTTATCAGTTAATAACTCGAAAAAAATAAGCTAGAAAGAAATACATGTCGAGGGCGAAAATCGATTTGCACAGCAGGAGAAGGGAAAGAAAATGAGTGTGTTTGAATCGCGTATTTCGGGGGAGAAAACTTTTCAGAAGAATATTCAGGGACTGTCCGTAATTTACCAGCTTCCGGGAGTTTAGGTATCTAACGATGACAACACTCGCTTCCTCTCTCTCTCTCCCTCTCTCTCCCTCTTTCCCTTTCCCTCTCCCCTCTATTTACGCCACTGGCTTGCCACGAACAGGCCAAATCGCACGACCGTCGGGGAATCGGAATGCTAATACGAGGAACCGCCGGGTTTTACGGGCGATTTTCCCGCTGCGACAATGCGGCGTGTCACGAGATGCAACGACGCGTGCATTTGCATTTCGTGCACGCACGACGGCGCGGCGCCGCATTGGCCGTTCCTCTCATTATCAGAGACAAACGACGCTCTTTTGGATAATTGATTGCGCAGAGTGTAACGAAACGGTTGTCGCGCTAATGCCGAGTATTTGCGGCGTGCCGGCGGTTTTCGGCGCGGAAGCGCGCGCTACGTTGGCTTATTATTTATTGCGCCGGGATTTTATCGCCTTTCTCTCTCTCTCTCCCTCCCTCCTCCGTCCACGATTATCATTATGGCTCGTGAGTGGCGGCACGATCGCGCGCGAAATGAGATTTCGATCGTCAGACAGGGAAAATAGCGGCTCGACCGCGTGATGGAACGATACGTGGGATTTTATGAGGGTCTCTCCTTTCGCACGCGTGCCTGGCGCGCTTGTAATCGCGGCCGTGCGAAATTGGATTGGATTGGGATTAAAAGAGCCGGCGTAATGGGAAATCGCGTGCTGACGATTTCTGCCCCCCCCCCCCTCTCTCTCTCTCACTCTTGCTCTCTCGTAGTAATTATCAATAAGAAGACACTTGATGCTTAAATACATTTACACTTCATCATTCTTCGGGCAAGTGTGACATGTTTGGAGAAAATATCATGGCTCTCTTCGTATAAATTTCTTCTCGATTTTACCGTGTCCTCTAACAGCGCAGGGATTGAGTTGCCAATAGAGTTTATTTAGTTTATGTTTACGAGAAATATAATAAATCTTGCTTTCTCGCGTTTACTTTAGTACGGGGAATATGTTAAAGAATATACAAAGTACGCGTGAAATCAACATACTCACCTGTTGAAGTGACACGAAAATTTCAGCCGACCGTTGTTAGAATGCAATTTTTCACCGTGCATTAGATCTCACAGTTGCGGAAACGAAAATAGAACGGTGCGAAAGGTAAGGCTGATGAATCAAGGCGGATCGTCGAGATGCGTTGGTTCGGTTATAAAATCCTACGGTGATTTTCACTACGAAGCATTCTCCCCGCGTGGAGAAGCGCGGAAATCGAAGATGAAAGTAGCAGGATCCGCGGGAAATTAATTAGGCAGAATGGGAGCGCGCGAGCTCGCGCTTTCGACGATGGCGAGAACGGGACTCGACCTCCGACCCGGTTCTCATCCGGCGCCAGCACCTACGTCCTCTCCGCGACGATCCTAGTTTCGCGAGGGGGCGACGCAATTAGAGGAGCATCGCGCCGTCTCGACGGCGGCGGGAACGCCGACACGACGGCTGGCGACTCCGCGACCTCTCGGAACAATGGTCCAGCGGGATCGCGATCAGCATCGTCGCCCACGCCTAAATAAAGGCACCTCTCCGTGGAACGCGCGCGTGGGTCGACGGTTTACAAAGCAGAAGGTACCCGGGGCCCGTTGTTTATCGTGCCGGGTTTAGATCGGCGGCTGTTCAACGTGGGTGCATCGCGGAGCTAAGGGACAACAACGTCCGGCACGTTTTCTAAACATAGGCGAAACACGTGGTCGGTGAACCCTCTCGCGAGCGCGTGCACGCGAAACGTAGAGTGTGTATCTCGCCGGTGGATTTCGATACACACGACAATTCCGTTCTCCTGCTCTCCCCTGCTGAATTTAGAGAGCGGGGGCAGTAAACGCGACGAGGCTCGACATTTCGGGATCGATTCCCGGCCTGTCCGTGATGTTCCAAAGTGAAAGAGGGAGAAAGAAATACTAGAAAGAACGATTATTAACTCCCCGCGTTGACATTAAATTGACGCTCGCGCTGGACACGGTGGGGGAGACGGTCTGTGAGGAAAAGAACAATGAAATGTTCTTCGGGACGAATAAATCAAGGGTATTTATCATCCGATTAATGTGAAAGCGCCTTCGTCGAGATTCGTTAAAACTGCGCGTGTCAGAGGCGTTTCGGAGAACGTCGATGGAAACTGAAACTGAGGTGTCCTTTGTTGTGATTTGTGAATTCAATCTGCCGAGATTTATCGCCGGCCGCAATAATGGGTATTGTTGGCGCGGCTGCTTCTATTATTTATTTCTGCATTTGGAGCGGCCGCGCACTCAAATATGCATGTATTGCGGTATCATGCCCAGTCTAACGACAACTGGCGACAAAGGGCCGAACGTGTAATCCGGGGGTCACAACCACGTGACCCCGCGTCAGTTCGTTTATGCGGCGCGCTCTCATCGATAGTATTCTAATTATAGAACGCCGGCCGACTCCGTGTCGCCGGGTCGTTTATTTCTACGTTTTGAATTAAAATGGAGGATGTGCGCAGTAACAAGTTCCCCCCGTTCTCTCTCAAACGCCACTGCTTTGTTTCCCGGATCCGTTTTTTGCTCAACACCGAGAAAAAAGCACTTGAACATTTATTTGCGGGGGAATATATCATCCGGGGAAATGTTTCGCCGGTCCAGCTAGAATTCCAAATGTCACAGGTAAAATGTGTCGCTATTTTTTGCATCTGCTAGAAAATTTAGGTCCCGTTTGACTGATTTTTAATAAGAAATGTGGTCTTAATCCGGGTGGGCTCCACAGACAGATTTTCTTGCTAAATTAGACGAATAGTTCGGATGGAAATCCTGTCCCTGTCGACTGTATTGATTAGATACAACACATGTATAACATTGAAGTGTTTGCTAGACACTTATCCATCTTAGCTAATTTCTCGTATCTAGATGATTTTTGCTATGACTGCAAAACCATTTTTTTTTTATTTATTTTATAGAAATAAGTTTTTTTTTTTCGTAAAATAAGATTTATTTCTGTAAAATAAACTTTATATCCTACAAATAAATTTTTAAGTGTATTTTTTTCTCAGTGTAATTTCATAAAAACTGGACGATTCAATTGTTGCACAGGTTGTACGGAAATTTTGGCTGAAGAACGACTAGAGAAGTTAATTTCGGTCTGTAATACATCGAGAAAAATCGTTTGGCATTTGGTGACTATAATCGCATAGCGAAAAAAATGATAATCAGGAGAATAATTTTTGTAGTAAATATTGCCATTGTATTAGTGATAATATATGGAGAGAAATAATGTTGCTGTTGGAACGAAATCACCATTGCTACTGCATATTCGTTGCAACAGCGATACAATTTAGTTGACTTGACCGGATTGCTGAATTAGAGCAGGAACAGTCTTGGTGCCAGGATAACAAATATCCTGCTGAGTGAATCTGTCCTAAGATACATTAATTTGCTGTTAGAACAAAATAAGGTTATCCTACATTTACTAATTGATTTTTACAGCAAAATAATTTGTAGATCCAGCAAAATAACCTAGCGAGTGGCAGTTAGTTTAATTCCCAGCAGATCGTTTTGCTGTTCGCATAGTAACTGGCAGATTTTGTCGCGCCAGCAACATTATTTCTCTCCATGTACGGTGTTAGGAAGATAAAGAAGATATAGTTGGCGCTGGAAATTACTATGATTTTTGGCGAGATTAACCATTTAGTCTCTCAATATAATTTCGAAGAGATCCCCAGATATGACGCGAGATTTTTCCTTTCTTTTTTTCCACGCGTGTGCCCTGCGTCAAGCCCCCTCCTACCCCTTTAATTTCTGTCCACATTGCGTCCCGAGCAAATCTGGCTCGAGTGAAAGGGACCTCGGCCTATGCGGGACGCACGCAATCTGCTTTTTAAATCTGTAATCGCTTCGAGCTTTTTTTATTCGATCGCGATTTTACAGTCGCGCGTACCGATCGTCCCGTATAGCCCCATAGGGTCCCCATTGGATAACGCGACGCGCGATTAAAACACCCCGACGTCACCCAAGCAGCTGACGTAACGTCTCGATCTTCCAGCCGAGTCCGTTCCGCCCGAATGACCGGACGACGACGGCGCGACGTCGCGACCTTTCGTCACCGACCGACCTCGCCCCGCTGTGAGGAGGATCAACGAGCGAGCGAAAGCGAGGTGTGCGGCGTGCTCAATGCGCGGGGGTGACGAGGATCGCGGTTAAATCGCGCGTGAAATGCTGCTGGAAATGGCTGCCATACGAGAGAGATCGCATCCATTCCACTCGTCGTGTCCACGAAGCGTTATGACACGCACCGGACGCCAATCTGTCCGACGTGAACTCGCGGACGGGTGGCGTAGGCTGGCTGTCTGTCCGCCTGTCTGTCGCGGACACGCATCGAGTCTTCTTACGCTCGCATGCCGATAATGATACACAGGATGTCGCGGAATCACCGGATGTTCTTTCCGCCGCGGGGGAAGTCACGATTCACGGTGTCCCGACGCGTGTCTCGCTGCTCTAGATCGCTACTTTCTATTTTTTCCGGCATCACGTACAGTCGGCGTACGGAGAAAATTGGTCGCTGACATTGTAAACTGTTTGTTATTATAGGGAAGCGAAAAGATTTGTTGTATAGGGAAAATAATTTTATCGTTGCAGCAAAACGTCGTTGCGACAGCAATAAAATTCCGTTGGCATAAGTAGCAATTAATACTCTTAAGAAATCTTATTGCTGTCCGAACAAATCTTTTTGCCGTCACTATGGTAACGCAAACGATTTGCTATGTCAGCAAATTTTCTCCGTGCGTCATGTATGTTGCATCATTTCCTAGATTGAAACGTTTTACTATTACAATTATTATTTATTATTATTATCATTATATTTCACGCATTATAATGACAATTATAATGACCGTAATTATAATAGTTTCAATCTTATGTGAACTTGTGAAAGGCTAAAAATTATTAAATTAATAATAGATTACACAATTATTTTTAAAAATTAATAAAAGATGTACAAGTTTTATCACTAAATTTACAGTTTTTAGCCTTTAACATGTATACTTGAAATTATTTGAATTAGAAGTATTATAATCCGTAAAATATAATACTAATAAATAATAATTGTAACAGTAAACAATTTCAATCTAGGGAATGATACAGTAAACATAACACTAAAAATTCTTTTTTATTATAATTAGAGCCATTATGACCCTACACTATAACTGGAGTTACTTCTGCGATTTTCAACTCTGTGTTATATGTAAGGTTGAAAATCGTGTGACTCTCCGTCTAAAGAGTAATATAGCATACATGACGCCGACTGTACTGAGAGAAAAGAGTTTGATATTATTTAGGTCGCTGGTGACTATAATTACAAAGCGAAAAAATTACGAACGGGAGAACCATTTATTCTAGTAAGCGTCACTGCAGACTTAACGATAATAACCTTACATGCATAATGCTGCTATTACTTTTTTGTTAGGACAACAAGAAGATAGAGTTGGTGTCGGTAATGACTATAATTCTGTGCGAGTCTAACCAGATTTTTTCTCTTAGTATACAGATTATTAATTAAACTTGAAACCACTCACGACGGGAGATTCACGATTATTTATGCTTCCCGATCGTTGTATTATTCAGTGTATTTATATTCGTATGAATGTTAATAGTCGTTAATAAAAGCGCGAACGACGTTGGTGTATATTACATATTGAAGGACGTTGAATATTGCACACCGGAAAACGTTAAATATTACAAACGAGCGCGCGCGCTTCGCCCGTAGAATAGAATGGGATACAGTTAATTTTTGACGAGATAGATTCCCTTCTCGCACAATGTGACAACTATGACGATGACGTTTCAGAGTCCGGAACACGAATTAGCTGAATCGAGTCCTCGTACAATCGCTCGATAGTTCCGGCGATCTTTCATATATGAACATATCAGAACAGCTGATCATTATTACATTATTACATTAAAAAAAAAAGAAAAAAATGATCTTGCAATTATAGCAAAAATTATCTAGATACGAGAAATGGGCTAAAATAGATAAATAACTAGCAAACACTTTAACGTTACATATGTGTTGTATCTACACGAAAGAAAATTAATTTTTCTGGCACGGTAAATTAGTTAGTTATTACGGGAACAACAAAAAGCTTTGTTACATAGAAAAAATAATTTCACCATTGTGGTAAAACTGATGTAACAGCGATCAAATTTAGTTGGCATAGTCAAATTATTTTCCTATATATCCAGCAAATAGTAATTAACACTCTTAACAAGTCTTCTCGCTGTCAAAACGAATCTTTTTGTTGTTCCTACAGTAACTAACTGTGCCAGTAAAATGTTTTTCCTCATCTAATCTATATAGATATTTTACCTGAACTGTTTGTCTTATTTAACAAGAAAATCTCTCTGTACGGCCCATCTATAATAGATTAAAGTCAGTCACACTTCATGTTAAAAATAAGTAACTTGAATTTTCCTGTATATATTGCTAGAATGCTGCTGCTGTCAAATGTACGTGCCACGGGTCATTTTTTTTTTTAGCAGATACAGAAAACAGCGGTACATTTTACCTGCGACATCTAGAATTCTAGCTGCACTAGCAAAACATTTTCCCGAACGTACACTCGCGAATAAGTGAAATATTCGGCGTCGTTGAAATAACTACGGATGTCAGGGAGACGTTCGCCGGAACACCGTAGTCTGTCTCGATGAAAACCGTGAAATATTTATGATGGAAGGCTTTCACGTCGAATTACATCCCCGCCCCCGTCTTTTCTTTCATCGATATTTAACTTCTCGCAAAAAGAATTTCCTACCGTGCGACTCTCTCTCTCTCTCTCTCACTCGGAGTTTAATTAAAAGTTAATATCCCGCCGGACGAACTAATTATTGTACTCTTATAAGACGGAGGTAAATTACATAAAAATGTTCGCGCCGCGCGGAAATATAGCGGAAGGCAATACGCCGGTTATTTCCTAATCGGACGAAAGTGTATCTGCCTCTTCCTCTCTCTCTCTCTCTCTTTCTCTTTCTCCACAAGGAACCTCTTAATCTCGTCCCTTCGATTCATCCGCAAATTTCACTCTCTACCGTTCGTCGTGGTTAACGTTCGATTCGTCTCCGCGAATGCAATTTGACGAAGATCGCGTCAAGTCGCGCCACGAATCGATTTGCCTACTCACGCTTCGCGCGAATTTACGAGCTGATATCCGACGAAATGAACTTCTTTTAATCAATCAACTCTTCCGGGACACCGGCCTTTCGAACAGGCCGCGGGGCAATATTCGTTGCGCGTGCGCGTCCGCTTCTATTCATCCGAGAAACTCGTGATTTATTAGGTAAGGCGTATAAATCAGAGTCGTTGCGCGTTAACGCGCGTGTGTCCGCGCGCGAACTTCGAGAATGAGTTTTAGCGGAGCAATGGGCTCCCGGTGTGTTAATATTTCATCCCCTATCTCGGACCCGGCTCGAGTAGGTGAACGTAAATACACACGTGTTCCTACATATTCGGCCGTGCGCTATTTATTTGATTCGATCGCCGCCCTACCTGGGCTACCACGCGTACATAAAGATACGCAGATACGAATTTCCGAAAGACATTTAGCGCGTCTAGTAGCCGCGTTATGCGCGCTCCCCGTTTATGCTCGCGGCGATAAGGCAGGTGAGAAGCCGGTCATCGATACACCGCGCCCCGTTTTTCACGTTTCGCGTTCTTATCGGGGGACACTTCCGAAGAACGTTTGCAGGCCTCGGGACGGATACTCGAGGGCGACGTAAGTCGCATTTTCAGGCACGGATGGACGTATCGAGCTGCGGATATATAAATCGAAAACCAGAATGTGTCTGTTATAACCAACGGCACTGTTACTACTCAAATTACCCAAGCCAATCCGTTTCAGCGCGCGCGACGAATATAACGCCATATTTCTGACTGTAATGCAATCTCGTGGTATCTCGATTCTGAGTATCTCATGTTTCCAGTAATTTCGTTTTCTGTTTTTAACGTCCGTTAAACATACATCGAGAGACCAGTTTGTTTGGGGTCGAGCTGAAAATGGACTATTAAACCGCGTTTCGGCCGGAGTGAACAATAAATTTGGTTCTTATCAGAATTTCCATTTCCTCCTACTGACAAACGCTTGGCTGTTTATTTTCATATTGATCCGATTAAACTGATTTCTCAGTGTACACGGGAGAAAAGTCAATTTCTGTGGCCGAATAGAAAGCAGATGAAAACTCGGTGGCGAGAAATGAAAATTCGATGACAAGAAATGTCGTCTCTGTTCACCGCGACTGAGAACATTTCTGTGCACATTCAGCTGCATTCAGAAGGTGATTGGAGCATAAAATGAGTATTTTAAGAATTTTCGTTGGAGAACTTAGTGATACTTAAATATTTACATGTCTCTTTCTATTGTCTATGCATCTCTACATTAGATCAACTAATGCATAAAAATAGCATTAATAAGAAAAATAAAAAATAATAATATTCTCGTATCCGTAATATTCTGTATACATGTCTACTTTAATTTCGTCTCAAATTAACATTTATTATCTAAATAGTAAAATAAATATAAGAAACGTGGCTTTGCTTCATAAATATTAAATTTATGATTCCTAGGCTTCCTTGATAAGCAATTGAAAATACGGCACTCCGCGATATAATCACTTAAAACTCAGCTGAGACGGAATTGACGGAGTAGGATTTTTCTGTTCCTAGAAGAGTTCTTGTCTGGTCCGCGGGTGACGGAAAATTCAGTCCCGACGGAATTATTTTGTTCGTGTATAATAAATAAACTCGACACACACCTGGAAATGTATACTCTATCGCTTCCCACGCGCCCGGTATCCTGCGTCCCCCGTCCTGGCTTCCCGATTTAGCATCCTAGCTGTTCCGTCGTGGTCCTCCGGGTACACATTCCTGACACTGACACCCGCGCAGACACGATCGGAACACGAAACACGTGTTAATTAACGCCGACGCCGACGAGGAGCCGATTAAATGTTTCCAAAGTCAACGAGAATGATTAATTTTCCCGATACACGGAGTTCGCGAGGCTCGTCAACACGACGTACTCACGCACAAGTACGAGCAGATACGCGAGCGTCCTCAAACATTGAACGATAACGGTAAGTAGCTTCCTACCCTCCCTCTCCCTTCCTCTCGTCAATCGTTGTTGCCCGCACATGAATAACGCGCGCGTTCGATGGCCGAGATATGTCAACAATCAACGATTTCAAAACAAAACAGATCTTCGAGGCGGTTCACGGAGCTATCAGGACGGTACGTATCGAAAGTTTCGCCCGTAGCATTTAACGATCGCCGATGATTAATGAGCGTTTATTAATTAACATTTCGTTTCCGAATCGTACTTAATCTACTCCCCTTTTTTCGGAATGATTACGATGACGACCCGGAGCTGACTTCAGGATGGAATGTAGGATGCAGCGGCAGTCGGCGACGAAATTTGCAACACCTTCTGTCTCACCTCTTTTGGGTCTCTGCATTCCATTAAAATGTTTAACACGTCAATAAAATACGATAATCAACAGGTTAATGAAGGACGGTTGCTGGTTGATTTATTGAATTAATGTTTATTAAATTAATAGCTATCTTCTTTTCATCGAATATATTCTATCTGCAGTAAGGCGAGTTACACAATTAATAATGCTATTCGTAGAAGTTAAGAATGCGAATTTAACGCAGTTAGAATTTGAAGCAATCAAATATTAAATGATTCTTAAATAAGTTCTTCCACTTCCTTCCTTTCTTACTTCAGCCTGCACGGTGTATTATATTTCGAGATTTTTCGTTAGCCTCTCATGTTTGACAGAATCTGCAAGATTAATGTGGAACTAAAACTTCAGGGGGAAAAGCGCGAAGCTGTTTCGTCATGACCGACTAACAGTGGAAATCGAGTGGAACTAAGGCGCCGTATGATATTTTCCGCGCTATCAGTTATCCACGTTATCCGCGCACGATCGTAATTCTACATAAATTCTAGTCAGAAAAACACGGGGGAGACGCGCTTTATCATTTTAGGACGCAAGTGGGCGCGGCGATGAGGAGGAGATTCGCGCGAGGATGATCGATTATTCGAACGGTGCGAGAATGAACCGCGGAAGCGCGCGGCGCACAATGAGATTAGATTCGTTGGAATTAAAGTTCAAGCGTCTCCGGGGGACGAGGTCATTAATCGAGCGATAACTCGCAATAATCGCCGACCGACCCCTATATCGTTTTCTCGCTGAGGAATAACAGCGGGTGTCTAATAAAAATGAGGGCCGGTCGTTGGTGAGCTGCGCCCGATAATCGGTGCCCCGACTCGCTGACAATTTGCTGCTTCGACGGCGTAATTAAACACGAATAGGGTTATCAGGGTTGATAAATAAAAAAGATAGCCCGCGAACTCGCCGATGAACCTTCGCATCTGCGGGTATACGGTTAATAACGCGAGACGGGTAATTAGTTTCACGTGTAATTCATGTGGGCAGCCGATCTACTTGTGCACGAGTCGCTGCAATCGGTATTATACATTATTTTATCTCACAAATTTGTTATTAAATTCCCGAGTCGAAATTTGGATTTTTTCACGTTTCTAAGGATAGTTTACGCCTATTTAGACGACTCATAGGCTAATAAAAATTTACTTCGACGACACAAACACTTTTTTCTTTCTCTCTTAATTCTTTAATTACGCAGATTGAATTTCAATGTTACCTTCAACAACCTATTTTGACGCTAAAACAGCGAAAACAGAAATTTAAGATATCATCAGGTCAAAATAGGGGTTACATATATTATTAAAATTGAAGTTAATTTTCTATTTTGTTATCTTAATTTTTACCGTGTTGTAGAATCTGAGATCAAAGGATCATAGGATCAAAACTTCGACTCGGGTTAGTTTTCAATGCGAGATAAATATGACTCGACTTTTCAGACTGCTTTCCGACTACTCTGAGAGGATCGATCGATATCTTAGTTTAAATATAAAATAAACAATACCAAGGAAAAAGTCTACACAAACAATACGAACTACGAATAAACAAAATCACGCATTGACGATAAGATTGACCGAATTCACTGCGTGATTGCTCTCTTAATTTTAATTTGCCGGAAGATGCAATCGGTCAGTTCTAGTTTCGTTGTTTTTCTAGACTGGCGAATTAAAAAGCGCTAAAGGAGAGAGACAACAAACCTTTGATACTCGCAGACTTTCTCAAACGAAATCTGCGAGTTTAAACGAGAGGAAGGGGACGATCGGCGAGCACGTGTCAATTCGAATGTCGCATAGCATAACACGTTTATTTGTGTGTTTACACAACATAGTTCAAGCTATGTTATTATTCAAATTACCCAGATGTCTTTCACTTGTCTCCCGGAGTTTCGCGTAGTGTTCCGCGTTTATTGCTCTACTTTCTTCATATCGTATATATCGCTTTGGACGAATATATATATGTAAATATCAGAATAAATTTATAGAAAACGCGCGTTTAAGAAAAGGGAAGCTAGTTCGCGAGTCATGGCAAGACACTTGGAAGTTTCTTGTTTACGGATGAGTGCGGAAAACGTACGAATTAAACAAGGAGAACTGAGAGGAATGATTAAAGGTATCGGCTACGGTAGCGTGTACAAAGCTTACCTGGGCATACCTTTCGCGGCTCCACCGATCGGCGAATTAAGGTTCAAGGTATCACATCGCTGCTAAAGAATACAGATTACTTGTTACGGCGTGCTCCATGTCGCCTAATTCAAACATATTCGGTCATTGCTTGATTCAGGATCCCGAGCCACCCGCGTGCTGGGAGGGTGTTCGATATTCTAAGAGCATGAAAGGAAACATGAGCGCACAGTTAAAAAAGCACTCCAACAATGTCGTAATTGGCAGTGAGGACTGCCTTTACCTTAACGTCTACGTACCGTTCGGCTTGCGAAATAGCGCAGGGAAAGCAGTCATGGTTTGGATACACGGTGGAGCTTTTCTTCGTGGGAACGGCAATATCAACGAGACGCGACCCGATTATTTTATGAACAGAGGTGTCATTTTGGTTTCTATAAACTACAGGCTTGGTGTTCTCGGTAAGGTTTCTCGTAACCGTATATAATCGTCTCGGGCAAGCACACGCATGCGTGTGTGTGTGTGTATATGTGTGTACATTTCTTTGAAACGGTCAAAAAATTCTTTTCCTTAAAATCCGATATTAATATGTTCACTACCAACGTCATACACGTGTGACAGCGATAATATTTTTTTCATATCTACCTAAATCATCAAACTCCGTTTTTATTCAATTTTATACAATTATATTAAAAGGAAAGAATACGAAAGATTTCTGAAACGAACTGTAGTAGTGAACGTGTAAAATGAGCTGAACAGAAAATCGTTCGAGTTGTAAATTAGCATCAATTCAAGACTCATATTTTCATATACAAACAAAAATATGTAATTTATGTGAAGATAAAATTTATATGAAGAAATTCTATGTAATTCCACTAAAAACGTCTCATTTTTGTTGTTTAAAAATAATTTCCATAGATTAGGGGGAAAAAAATACTGATTTTTGAGCAACAAGAATATATTTTTAATGGAACTGAATAGAATTTCTTCGTATAAAAGTAAGTTTTATCTTCACATAAGATTATATATTCTTGCTTATATATGAAAATATGAGTTTTGAACTGATATTAGTTTTTTTTCCGTGTACAATCGTGCGTTATGCGTAATTGAATAAACCGTTCACTTCGTCAAGGCTTTTTAAATCTCGGTATCAAAGAGGCTAGTGGAAATCAAGGGTTAAAGGATCAGGTCGCCGCATTGAAATGGATCAAGGAGAACATCGCCTGCTTTGGTGGAAATCCCGATAATATCACCGTTTTCGGCTGCGGCGCAGGTGCGATATCGGCGCACTTGTTAACGTTATCGTCGTTGTCCAAAGGTACAAGGATATCGAAAATACGTATCCTTTGAATTAACGATAATCAAATCCAACAAATTTCCAGGGAAAGAGCGATGTTAATCGATATTTTCGTCTCTAGATCTCATTCATAAGGTGATTCTACAAAGTGGCGTTGCAATTTGTCATTCGACAGTAAGACACCAGCAACCGGAAGCTATAAAACTCGCCCATATACTTGGCTACGAATCCGAGGCTACCAATCCCAAAGAAATCCTTGAGTACCTTCACAAATGTCCCTATAACCAAATCGTGCGCGCGGAGTATCATGTCGCCACTAATGACGTGAGTCTTTCTTTTACTACTATACTATATTTAATGCTGTATTCAATACGTGCACACTAAAAAAAATAGTTTAAATCAAGAACAGATATTCTCATATAAGCAAGAATACTATAAATCTTCTTTAATTGAGTTCAAATAATACTTGCATCAATACAAATTAAATCAAATCAAGACAAAAAAATTTTCCAAGAAGACAATAATACTCTTGCTTATATAAGAGAATATTTATTCCTGATTTAAAACTAATTTTTTTTTCTGTATACAGAAAAGTGCTCTTAGAGAGAGAGGTCAACAGTGTCGTAATTGAAGTAAATCTTCTTGATTCAATAGCAATATCGTTGAAACTAATATTCGAAACAGTATATGACATATTAATTTTAACAATATATATATTGCTATTGAATATATATTGCAAGAAAATTTACTCCGATTAAGGCGCTGTCGACCAATATTATTGATACAACAGCACATCTTTTTTCTGTGTGGACCACAATTCACCTCTTCTCAAGCATCTTAAGCAATAACGCGGTTTGCAGAAAAGGAGCATCATGAAAGTCACATTTGGGCCTACAATTGACAAAGAATCGAGGAATCCTTTTCTTCCGGTTGACATTATAGACCTGGTAAACCAGGATGATAATGATATTCCGATGCTGCTTGGTCATACTGCGCACGAATATCTCGGTTATCTTTCAGGTATTGAAGAATGAGGATTACGAGTTAGCGAATTTCTACGTAACGGAAATTATTTTGTATCACTGCACACAGTCCTCACTGTGGCTTTGCATCGTTTCACAAACCGATAACCCGAGTTAAAATTTTCAGTCTAATTTAGATCTACATTAAACGTTCAAAGGTTTATTGTGCTATTTTTTGCTATAAATGGAGATGTTATTGCCGTTTTCTCCGCTTGAAAACGATGTAGAATTTAAAATGTCGACTCGGCTTAAGAAATGATTTGCACACATAACAGATCTCAGCCAAGGAGCTTTGGACAATCTACGCGCGGACTTGATCCTTCATATGGAAAATATTTCGGGCACTATGCACGCGCACAATCTACCATATTATATGCAAGCGTTTGAGAAAGCGTTTATAAAGAACGAACAGTTTAACCGAAAGAATCTCAAACTTATTGTACGTTGCATGAGCGAGATTCATTATAATATCCCTATTAAAATTATCGCATATGCTCGATCGAGACGAAGAAGAAAAACGTATCTTTATCGGTTCAATTACTCTGGTAAAGAGACGAAATTAATTCCGCGCCCTAACCAGCATCTAAATGGTAATTGCATGATTAATAAAACCTCTAGCATAGTGAGTTAAAATCTCAGCTTACTCCAATCGAATCATTCACATGATTTTCTGTGTATTACCTCCGTTTTTTAACTTTCTTTTTATCTTTTCCATGCGTTTCAGGAGTTTCTCATGGGGACGAATTAGTATATTTGTTTTATATACCACGTTATAAAACTAAAGCTATTGCACCGCCAGATGTAGAATCGAAGGATCATTTCATGATACGTATACTTACGACCATTTGGAGCAACTTTGCGAAATCAGGGTAAATATATCATGTTAAAAGCGCGCGGTATTAAACCGGCTCCATACGATGTGGCAAATATAGGCGAATGTCAGAAATAATAACGATCACGTATATTATATTACGTTACTCTTATGTTATATTATATTATATTCGTTATATCATCACGTTTGTTACGAATTGCCCAACATACGTGATCCAAATAATCGCCAACTTTCGCCGACATTACTCGTACACATCGTGTGGAGCCGGCTTAAGACTAGTCGTATTGGGACATTAGTAAGATTCTTCAGATAAAACACAAACAATAACGTTTTATCTTCAGAGTGCCGAGTTACAAAAACCATGTATTCCAACCAACAATAGACGGTAACTTGAAATGTAACCACATTAACTGGCCTTTAACGTTTTGATATCTTAACGTGTTCATAAGAGAGTTTTCGCAATTAACGTAAATTTTAACAGTGAGTGACAACATTTTCACATGGATTATAATTTATGTATCTAATTATCTCGCTTTACGTGAGGTAACAAAGGACATACGGACACGAATACTTCAGTCTGACACGATGTTCCGTTTCTCTCCCTATTTAACCTGTAACACAGACGTTGTTTGCTCGTCTCATCTTTCGCCAGAGCGCGAGGCGCTGACGAAACGTCGCGCGTTTCTCGCAACGATGCGTGTCTCTCGAGGAGAGACGCTCTCTCGCGTCTCGCGTATCGCAAGAAGAACGCTAGATTCCTTACGCGTAATTTCACCATCACCGCTTACCGCGAATTCGCGCGACTCGACGTCATCGCGGGATTCGGCGCAATTGCACGCTCGAGGAGAGAACGGCGAGGGCGTCTAACATTGGCGTCCCCACGCGTCGATGAAGCGTGTCAGATATGATATATCGCGCATACATCTCGCGAACTCGTTGTTGACTGCGACGCAAGAAATTGCATTCGCCGTGCAAGTTGGTCCGAGTGCGCGCGACGCGAATGACGAAGTGCGACTTAATTGCTCAACGAGTCGTATTATGCAAATGACGCGTCACTTGGCCGGTTAATCCGCTGCATGCGACTCCGGTTCGTTCGGCGAATGCAACCCGGCTGAATAAACGGGATCTAAATTGAGCGGACGAACGAGCAACGAACAGCAAATGCATACTTTCGTTGTTGCAACTTGGAAAACGCCGTACAGAGGGGAAAATAATTGCGCCGTTGCAGCGGAACCGTCGTTGCTCCTGCACGTCGTTGCGACAGCAATGAGAATTGATTTAGCATAAACAGGTTGAATCATTCGCAATCAGAGCGAAAACAATTTTGTCACCGGGATAGAAAATATTCCGCTGACCTCAGGTTTTGACTTAGGACACGTTAATTGTTAGAACAAATTCGTGTTTTCCTGTTTTTGCTAACTTGCTGTTACAGCAAAATAATTGGTGGGTTTTTTAATCGGTACTCCAAATATCTCAGAAGGCTATTTGACTGATTTAATTGTAATTTTGCGCAGATATTCTTGGTAAGATCATCTAGTCTTCGTCGTAGTCGATTTTTTAAATATTAATTTTTGACAAAGTTATTAACATTCGAAGTCAAAAGTTCGACTTTTCGACACCAAAATTTCCCCACCTTTATAGAAAACTATAATAGATGTCAAAAAAAATCTTACGTCCAGATAATCACAGTAAGAATATCTATGCAAAACCACAACCGAATCGGTGCAATAGTTTCCGAGATATTTTGAGTGTCGTTTAGCGATGAAGAACTTCACGGAAATAATAACAGCGTTACATACCAACATTTTAACGGGCACCGTGTAATGTATGAGTGAAAAATACGAAGAATCATTCCTCGAAAAGACAACTTCATAAAGTCAATGATGTGGTCAGCAGGAAAATTCAAACATCAGGCGTTTTTCTTCGAGTCGCTCAGATGTATGTATCCCCTTAACATGCTCGTTATCACGCTTAAATTGAAGGCTTATTATAGTTCAAGCCACATTTTCATTAGCATTACTTAATATAGCGCACGTTTGCATTTATACGCAGACAAAATGTATCAAATAGGCAAATTGAGTATTTTTCTAATAGGTCACGCACACACGTATGAGTGTTGGTTAGCAAACGCGTTGAGTCCCCACATTTTCCGCGTAGAATCAGCAGCTTTAAATCGAGATTTTCCAATCTGCAATGAAGCATCGGTTATTCAACGTTCGGCGTTGTTGCGAAATTCCGCCTTTAAGTTTGGCGCGAAGCGGTTTTGCAACTACATTATTGAGCGATTTATTCCGACGATAATTTACACTCGACCTTTATCTCCAAGCTTCATAAATTCGATGCGCGTTCTCCTCAGAGCGAAAACGCGTATAACGTGTAACGTAACGTCCCGAGGACTTCGCGAAGGTCCTTCCTCCTGGGCAGCTTAGAATTTTGGACATTACGACATCAACGACGTGAAACCGAGGGACACTATCATGCGCGGGGCATTAATTTGTAGTCAACGTTTAATCGACAAAGATCGGACAGAGACTGTACTTACTTGAGCCGAAATTTTGCTCCTGCATTAAATCAACTTGGTTCTACATTAAGTCTTCGAGTGAAGAAAATGAAAGTATAATAACTTCCTATTTTTGTGATATCAAAGGTACAATAAAAGACCTTTGAGGATTTAATGAGTAACTAAAATTTCGATTGGAGTAAATACATGTATAAAAATACGTAACAAAATAGTGTTCATAAAATATAATTTTTTGATATTTTGAAAGAAGCTAATGGTCGCCGATTTGGCGCCGACCGGTGGGCTGTCGTTTGACAAATGCTGTATAAAAACGACGGGCAGCTCATGGACGCTTGTCTGCTGTCACCTAAACAAAGAGTGAGAATCAATTTTTGGTGATGGTGAGAACCAACAATGTTGAAACGCTGTATCGTGACGATTATCCTCGCGGCTGTCTCCGTGCCACATACGGCAATCTTTTTTCCGAGCGGTCCGGAGTCCGGAGATTGATATAATGCTCGGAATTCCTTGTACTTTTCAAACAGTTTTCAAGGACTACCTGCTTTCTATCCCATATTTCGCCCGCTGACCTGTCGATGCCTGCAACTGATCGCTGCGGTCGATCTCAGGAACGTCGACTTTGTCAAGTCTGTAAGACGCTCCATTTCTGGAAAATTCATGTTGAAACTAGTCTTTCGTGCGTGTTATTTCTATATACTACCAACACTTGTATTATTATAATTCCAACGATGAATACTAGTTTCGACAAGATCTTTTTTTAGCAATTAAGGAGGGCAACGATAGTCAACAATAGTCATTTGCGAGGCTCGACGAGTGAGCGGGAGAGACAAAAGGCGTGGAAAATCGTCCAAAAAATACAAGCATTACGTAATTCTCAGCTGACTATACCGATTAAATTATCTAATAGTATTAACAATAAGTCGCGCTCTTTGAAATGGAACAATGAAGAAAATTTGGAAATTTTATCCCAATTCACCCATTTTCTCACGCTGGATATTTCCTTGAGGGACTCCTTTTATACGTATGTGCAAAAAATCCAGGTGAGAATTTCTCGACTCATTTAACTCGTCTTACTAGTCTTGAAGAGACTAGTCTAGAAAGCTCTTTTTTAGGAGAAGAAGAATATCGGTAATTCTGTGCGCAATTCGGTGAAACATATTTCAAAATAAACCATTATCTTTTTATCCAAACAGATACGCAGGTAAAACGCATTCCTTTCAAAATATCGCCACAGAAACTGTGTTGTCTTCGTTTGTGACTCAACACGTTAGAGAAGTGGTATTATCTATGTTCGACGAGCGTGTTGTACGTTAGACGAGAACCGTTAGAAGCAAATAATTGTTTCTTCATCGATTCGCTTCACTCTCCAATTGTAAGCTCGCACTAAGCGTGTTGTCGCATCTCAACGACGAGTGTTTGGCCTTCTGGTGACGATCATCCGCGACTAATTTCTACCTTGAGCTAAGAATACATTTTTGATTCCGATATTTACTCATTGCCATCTTAATCTCATTCTTACAAATTTTGTGAGATATTTTAGAGAATAATTAATGTTTCCTCTTAACCGAACGATTCTTCCAAATGTACTTCACTACAATCACTCTCATTGTAATATCACATCGATCTCAATTTACCATAAATGTAATATTTTCCGTCTTATGAATAATTGTTTCTTGTATTCGATCATTGTTTCTTTTGATTAAAATTTCAAGTTCAATATAAACTTTTTCGTTCATTATCATTCGAAACATCTAAAGTTCACTCCTCTTTTCTAACACTTTTGCACATGCACTGTCCCAAAGGAACGAAGTCCTCGACTCGAGCATAGGATCAAACGAACGACGCCAGTAACCCTCGTTTTGCTGTCCGTGAGGGGTATTTTTGCGTGTCTCTTCGTAAAAATAAATCTATACGCGCCGACAATGAATTCGGATGCTTCGTCAATGAATTCAAATGGACGCTTTCGTGCGCCCGAAGCGTAACGGCACTTTGCATTATTAATATTAGTCGGCCTCGCGCCCCCAAAAGTGTGTGCGGAAGCTCGATCCGTGACACTCCATCGGCACTTTTACGGCAATATCATCGTTTACCTTTTGAAACGCGGACTCCGCAATCTCGATGGAGAACTTTACGAGCAGCTACTAGTCAAACGTATTTCTCTCGGAGAGCATAGATAAGACGGAATGTCCAGAACGAAACGACAAATTAGATGAAGTTCGCGTCGAAAATATTCAACAAATAAGATACGTGCGAGTCTCGTAGATTACGATAAGTCATATACGTTTAAATCGCATTCTTGAAATTCTGGAATTTTTCGAATTAGCCACGACATACGAATTGGTCTGACTAAAACCGCGGAGTTAACAGAATGCAACAGTTAAAATAATAAACAGAACTACGAACGGTAAATAAAGAAGTAAAAGCTGGCCGTGTTGACGATAACTCCTGAATTTACAACGTGACGTTAACCTTTTTCAAATTTTATCTGCTGGAAAAAACGTCAGTTAATTGTCTCTGTTTCTCGCGCATTTCGTTCTTTTAAATTGTTAAATTATTCAGATTGTTAATAAAGAAATACTACTGGCGAGAGATAAATAATTATTTAATAGATGAAAATTCATTTGAAACCGTGGTCGGTAAATTTCGAAGGGAGAAAACCGATGAACTAACGCGCACGTGCTTCAATACAAATATTATTGGACGATAATATCGAATACTATATATTGAAAACACACACAACATGGCTCAAGCTCGGTATTATATTACTTACTGTACATCGTGTCGTCATGAGATGTCTTTCAGATGTCTTACGTTCGTATGCTGCGTCTTACATTCTGAACCGGCAGCGATTTCGCAATATCGTATAATAATATATAAATTATCCTCTGCGACGAATACGATTCTTTCGTCGATTTATAGATAAGTGTGTTTAAAATACAGCAAGAGCGGATTCGAAAATTGTACCAGCGGACCAGAATTTTCTCGTTCAATCACGTCTGATTTAGTCGTACAAGTGCAACAAGGAGAGTTATCGAGGACAATGAAAGAAGGTGTCTACGGTTGCTTGTTCAGAGCGTTCCTAAGCATACCTTACGCGATATCATCACTGGGACTAAGGTTCAAAGTAATTTATACACCGCTGAGAAGCACAGTTTATTCATTACGACGTGCAATGTCGCCGCATTTAAGCGTATTCCATTACTGCTTGAATCAGCATCCCGAGCCGCCCGCGTGCTGGGAGGGTATCCGAGTCGAAATGAATAATATAAGCGCTTTCCTACTGGCCGGCTTCATTTTAAACTCATGATATTGTTGGACCACTGGCATTAAATGTCATGTTATCTATTAAGTAGATACATATTTTTATAATGGCTGAATTTTATTATGACGTAAAATATATGCGTCTAATGATCCTCTATAAATTAATAAATATCATAATCTGAGCATAAATACTTCAGTATACATATATAATACCGCATGAAAGATCCTTGACAACAAATTTTCCCTGAATTGTTATGTTGTATGCAATGTTGAACATGTGAATCGCCTAAGAAATTATAAAAAAGATAGAGAGAGTAGTCTTCAATTTTTTTATTTTTGGTACTAAAAGTAGTTTTGCTAGGACAACGACCCAATAAACTCTGGGTCTTCAATCGCTTACACAGTGAATATTTTTTCTTCTTAATTAAAAAAAAAAAAACGGTAATCTTCAGTAGTTGACGGTGTTAAAAATTGTAAGAATAAACTGCTGATTGTCTTTACATAATATTATTAATATTTATTGTTGTTTTCTTACGTCGCGCTCTTAACGAAGTTTGTCGTTAGAATGGACTCGAATATATATAGACAGCACCAGACTTTTATATATTTTATATATAGACGCTGATTTGTATAAATAGTATTATAAATAAATAAATGTGTTCTAGATGTCTACTAACGCCCGAAACGCGTTCTTGGCATTTTTTCCCAGCAAATGGATAAAAATTCTGATTTGAAGATGTAATGGAATATATAAATTATTTATATATATTCATGTAATATTGCAAATAAGTAATAAATTACACACACACACACGCATACGCACATACACAAATATGGTAAATTTGTGGTAAATTTGGGGATATTATAAAATTGTGAACAATTTCAACGAAATAAATCTGTTGTAGCTCGTGTTATAGCCTCTTTGTTATCTATTGAATTGTATATATAACGACATAATAATAAACAAACTCTATTCTACCTTAAGCTTTGTTATTATGTTATGAGATGTTTTTCTTCTTTTTTTCGTTTTTTTTCTTTCAGATATTTCAGTCTGTTTTGCAAAGTTTAATGTAGTCTAATTTGCCGTTACCGTCTCCGTCATATCGCATAATATTCTATACGATAAAAGGGGAAAGCCGTTATTTAGTCGATTTATAGCTATGTCTAAGAAGATGAATTGATAAAAAGAACACGAGATAAAAAAATTATTGCAACGATGTATGAACCAATAGTAAATGTGGAACAAGGAGAAGTGATGGGACGTATAGAAGTCAGTTCTTACGGTAATTACTATTACGTTTTCGCAAGGATACCGTATGCGGAGCCACCAATTGGAGAATTAAGATTTAAGGTATTATAATTTAATTAATGCTGATAAACAAATCGAACTAGAAAGCAGATCGAAAAATATGTATATAAGAAAAATAGTTAAAGTGTAAAAAATACATCATTAAGTATATCCCATGAATATCACTTTGGCATTCTCATTATTGATGGCGATAATTGTTTAACTATTCTTTTATTGTCGAATCAGGATCCGGAGCCCCTCCGGTGTTGGTATTACAAAGTCGAAAAGACAGAGGAAGCGACAGATATGGCATCACTAGATGTTAACGAGATGGCGGTTCTTTTAGAAGATTGCCTGTATCTTAACATTTATGTGCCGCACATTTTACAATCAAGAATTGAAAGGAAATCGGTTATGGTTTGGATCCATGGTACCGCGTTTATTCGTGGGTACAACCAGTTTGGAAAGTTACGACCTGATTACTTTATGGATAAAAACGTCATTATAGTTTCTGTAACTTATAGGTTAAGTGTCTTCGGTAAGAATTCTCATAACTACATACGTATACGAAAAAATATGCGAGTTTCTTTGTTATGTCCGAAACGTTCTTAGCCTTACATTAAAATCAGCATGATAGAGAAAATCATTTATTCCCGAAGATTCTTTGAGTGAAAAGTTCCATTTGAAAAGTAGAGTCTCTACAAATTCGAGTGCTTTTTTCATTTATATGAAGTCAATTATCCACTTTGAATTGTCGAATAAATATTTTCTTTCAAAATTGAAAAATCAAGTATAAATATTTTCCAATTTAAAAAATTGAGAAACTGAAGAATCAATTTGATATATTAATTCATATAAGCGAATAATTCATAACTAATAATTCAATAACTAATTCATATGAGTGAATGTTTGAGTTAAAGAATCACTTTTGTGATTTTGAGTGGCAGTATTTTCATTATCGGTCCGAGCGAATTTTTACTCGTTTTGGGTGAGATTTCACTTGAACAAAATTTAGAAAGTAAGATTCAATCGTGCGTATCTCTTATACATCGCATATTATGTGTCTTCGATTTTTAAGGTTTCTTAAATCTCGGTCACGAGGAGGCTAGTGGGAATCAAGGGTTAAAGGACTTGATTGCAGCGTTGAAATGGATCAAAGTAAATATCGTCCATTTCAGCGGGGATCCTAATAACATCACTATTTTTGCTCAAGGCTCTGATGCGATATTAGCGCATTTATTAATGATATCGCCGTTGTCCAAAGGTACACGATACATTCTTGATTCTGAAAGTGATAACAACATCCGAATCGGAAATAATTTCGCTTGTAAACAACGATATTACTATTATACCGCCATTTTTGTTTCTAGGTCTCTTTCATAAGGCTATTCTTCAGAGTGGCGTTGCTCTGTGTAACTGGGCGGTAAAAGAGTATCAACCGGAAGCTTATGAACTTGCGTGTTTACTTAATTGCAATTTCCAGGATCCAGCAAAAATTATTGCGCATTTACGAGAAATGGAATCTTCACATTTAATCTTAACGATAGATAATATGATCGAAAATAATGTAAGTCTCCACCTCCTCCTTTCTCTCTTTTGTTTTCATTTTTTATCTGCTTGTCGTTTTGTATTGACATCGTTTCATTTCAATATTTCATTCCAAATATACGGAGTTTACTTATATCTTCTCATCCATTTTCACACGTTGAATACTGTGATGGTCACTGACAACTGGCATTGGCGTGATATTACCGGCTCTCATTAAGTTATATACCAAGTATAATCAATTTTATGTGAAAAAATCAATCATACAGCCAATAAAGTCATAAAAACAAGATAAAACATACATACGTCTCAAATTACATTTGTTTACCGTAACTTTGGTAAATGAATCATCAGTTAAGCTTGTGTACAATCAGTGGAAATCAACATTCAATATATGTTAAGCGATAAATGTTACGAATAAAGCTGCTAAAGTGTCACAAGGCATTTTGCAGGAAAACCCTTTCAGGTTAATAATATTTGGACCTACAATCGACAAGGAAGCAAATAATCCTTTTCTTCCCTGTCATGTTCGTGATTTGGTTGACTTCGACAATGATATACCAATCCTTATTGGACATAATTCTCACGAATACATCAAATTCATGAAAACAGGTATTAGAAGAGATCGGTGACTGTAAGTTACCAGATTTGCATTTCGACGAAAACGAAATCGATTTTGCACGATTGCATTTCATCGTTTCGAATTGATAGCTTACAACAGAATTTCTTTGCCAGCAGATTACGCCATATATCAGTTACAACGAATAAGCAATGACTTACCGCATCACGTAGCCAACCTCGTGGGTCCAGGAAAACCGGAAATTGTGAATAATATGATGAAAAAAATTACTTCGTTTTTTTTCAACGACAAATCACCCGAAACATGCAATCCCATTAATATTATAGACTGCATAAGTAGTATCTATTTTAACATTCCTATTCACAGTTTCGTGGATACTCGAAGGATGCGGGCGCAAAACGCGCCGACTTATTTCTATATATTTGCTTACTGCGATAAACAGATGGCAATAAATCTGACGCCTGAAATATCTATGCATATATCTGGTAATTACGTAATTCGTAAAATTCCTAACAAAATGGCATCAGCTGGAATTTCAGGCTCAGGCCAACTGAGTTAGCTGATGCCGCTGGGCATAATTTACTTACTCTATTAATCTTGTTTCTTGTTTCTTTTTCTCAATCTGTAATCGCTATTTCAGGGGCGTCTCACTGTGACGAAATGATGTATTTCTTTGGTAAGCTTAGAAATGTTCCATTTCATCCGATAAATTCAGAAGCTTACAAAATGATGCATTCTCTTACGACGATATGGAGCAATTTTGCGAAGACGGGGCAAGTAGAAAATCTTGAAAGCGCACGATAAATTATGATATCGATGCGCGATGTTTATATCAAATAATGATATCGCTTCGTTTTCAGAGACCCGAATATCGAGACACAATTTATGAAGACCAAGTGGCAGCCAGCTACAGAGAATAGTTTTCAGTTTATGGTTCTTGACAATCATCCTACTTCCGAGTACAAAGGTACTTATCAGTATTATCCATTTTTGAACGACTGGTATTAATATATTCGCTTCAGGTGACTTTTACTTAGAAACAAGACATCTCATTCCCCCAAACGAACATGTTAAGTTACACAAACGCTGACAGTATTCGAATTCTGGTACTACAGACTTACAATTCATGCACTTTTAACGATCGTGTGTCACGTGATATATAATAAACATCGTTATATGAGAACATACACTTTAGTGTAACCTCTTTAAGCGCATATATATCCCTTCTTTTTTAGATATATATTTTTTGCAAGAGTGGTATAATGTTACTTGCACGCCTCGTGATGGCAGTAAACGGCAGCCCGAAACGTCACGTAATTTTCGCAATTACAAAAAAAGCATCTCTTGAAACACTTTACTCGAAATATCTTAAAATTTCTTTCCCACTTCACATCAAAGCGATCCCAAGTTCTAACGGTCGATTTTACTCGGAGGACGGAGGCGCGAAGGTGCGATAAACTGACAACGCGTTTTGTGTCCTCCGGTTTCTTCAAGGAAGGAAGGAAAGAGAGCAGCCGGGGGGGAGGAGGAAGATAGTGCGTTTGTCAGAAGGAAACAGAAGAAAGATAGATAAGAAAAGGGCCCGAATCGCCGGAAAGTTGGGCAAACTCACCGGCGAAGGCCGGGAAGCGAAATGTTTGAGCTCGCGTTCGATCGAGAGCTCGGGAGAACCGTTTCCTCGTTCTCTCGCTCTCTTCAATGATTCAGTCGGGCGAATCGAGATAAATACAGTTATATTCGGACAAAGAAGGGGCCGAGTCACTTTTGCCTCGTCCGTGTGGGTAACCAGAGTTCAATTCCCGAGGGCGGTCTCTCGTATCGCCTCGACCGTCTTTCCTTCTCTCTCCTCATCGCCTACGCTTCTTTCTCGCTCTTCCTTCCCCGCGTATTTACCGCATTTTCGCAGGCAACGACGTCAAGAGAGAGAGAGAGAGAGAGAGAGAGAGAGACGATCTCGTAAACCATGAGGAAACGCAGCGGCGCGACGAAGATCCTCGGGCGGATAAATTCGTCGAGGGAAGCTCTGTGTTAATACTGCGCGATACAGTCGTTTCCAAGCGACAAATATTTGTCTTATCTTGGGTTCCCGACGGCTTACGTTGTTTCCCGCGGGCGAACGAACGATGTAAAAATTATGTGGAAATTAGATAGAGTTGAACGAGCTCATCGAGTCCGCGTATCGACCGCCACCGTCCGCTAGCTCGCGAGTCTTCCGCGAGAGTAGATGAGCTTTCGGATGCGCGATCTTGAAGAAGAGCAAACCGCAGATCAACCGTATCGGGGGATATTCGCCTCCTCGTATCTGGAACATCTTTAAAGGGAACGCGACATTCGCATTTGCATGAATTCGCTCGGCAGCCAGCCAGACGAATTAATCGATCCGGCGGGCAATCGCGCTTCCGCTCCTTAAGTAGCAAAAAGCACACACCGCTCGCTCTCGCTATTTGTACAAGACGGGCAACTTCCGAGAGAATCGATACCACCCTTCGAGTTAACGAAAGCGCGATGTACAGGGTGTTCCTGAAAATACTTGGATAAACTCCGGGAAGCCGAGCCCTTCGGATCGGAAACGGAGAAGCGGGTTCACGCGCGAAGTCGAGTGTGTGTGCCGATCGACATTGGGAACTCCATTTCACGCGATCTCCAATTACGTCTCTTGAGAACCGCACACGATTCATTTCAGTTACGTTAATGTGCGTTTCTTCCTCCTCTCCTCTTCGCATTTCGACATGGGACATTCGAGTATTCCGGAGGCACCCTGTAGGGAAGGTCCCTTCCTTCTAGAAGAGCGGAAGAATTCGATCTGCCGGGCGGGCACCCTCCGCGTTTCCCGGAGGCCGGCGGGGGCCGAATCAAAGTCCAATTTATATTTATGAATACTTTCGAGAGCCCGCCCGGAAGCCGGAGGTTTACTCTAGCATCCGGCGCACACATCGCGCATTGTTGGCCTCCTCCTCTGCGGCCGGCCGGCCACTCGCACGTATAACGAAAACGGTGAGATCACTGGCATTTACTTTCGTGAATCACCGTGTTCCTCTCGCGACATTACGACGCCGCCGGCCCACTGACGCCGGCCCGCCCGTGGCAATCAGGAGGGAAGGAGGAAACCGAGGGATGGGAAAAGGGCTGCGCGAAGTTCGAGCGGGTTAGATCGTCCCGTCGAATTATTGCACTTCGATCGCTTGTCGACCAATTAGCTGTCGCGAAACGACGAGCGCTGACCCAGATATCACGACAGATTATCACGACGTGAGGTGCAATCGATGACGAGCAACTTTACATTTTTTTTTGTTTTCATTATATTTACGAAGCGATTATACTGTACGGAATTAATCGTGAAATTTGCACCACACGATAATGTAGACTTTTCATTAAATTCACATCATACGATAATGTAGTTTTCATTAAATTTACACCGTACGATGATGTAAGTTTTTCGTTAAATTCACGTCGGAAAATAATGTAATTCTTTCGCCACACCAATGCAGCTGGAAATTTGGTCAAAGTTGCACTTTTAGTTTATATTACATTTTACACGATATTGCTGTTTTTAATACGTTTCGATAATTGTCTCTAGTATTTCTTTCGTGTTTTTACTTCGTCATTTTATGTGGTAAATATATATGAGTGTTATATGAATCAGTCATAAGGAACGCAACTTTTATACAAATTGATTTAGAAATTTGCTGCCAAATCTACATATATCCGTCCATCTGGGAACAAGCACGAAAGGTGTACAGTAGACAAAAATTTTTTGTTGGAAACGTTCCATTGAAATGTGTTATTTTAACGTGGGAAACATGTTGACAATGTGTCAATTTAACATTATATTGTGTACTTTTTAACATTCCCCATGTTAAAGCAACACAAAATTTCCATGAGCCGTTTTTCACACAAAACTTTTCGCCATGTATAATTGCGGAATTTCAATGACAATAAGGATGTTGGTGAAATCACCGGCGAAACTACATCTTCGCCCAACATCGTGACGTCATTTATGTTTATAATTGATACACGTTCTCGACGCGCCAAGTATCTTTCTCCAATTCCAATTTCTACGGATAAGTGTCACGATTACACGTTTATACGCACACCTTGCGTGTGGGAATTTTCTAATTTATCGCCAGCACAACAGTCGTAATGCAATGCCGAGCGAAACGGACAAACAATTCTCCAAGCACGAACGCGCACGCTCGACATATTGTATCCGCGCACTTCTCGCCGCTCGTCGTTTTCGGTGTTTCGTGATTAATAGTTATCATACTTTGTTGCGTCGTTCCTATAATTGTATGTTATTTCGACACTCCGAGAATGGGAAGCCTTGGGCTACATGATCGCGTTTAATTTAAATGTAGCACCGTGGGCGTCCGTCCCGCGCGCGCGTTCGCTCGCTCGCTCGCTCGCAGAGTGCGTGCGAATGATTGGGCTCTCTCCGTCTCTCTTTCCCTCCTCGTCGGCGCGCCGCTCGTTGGGAAATTCCGGATATACGATTTCGTGGATTGAGTATAATAAGGCGGGATAATGAGGGGTAGGCCGTAGGTAGGCAGCCCGACAATCTTTCAATTTTGCTGGAAACGCAATTGGCAATGAGCCCGATCCGTATCTCGTCCCACCGCCGTTCCGTCTAATGTCGCGATTATCGCGCGCGCGCGAAGGCGGCCGATTATTATGCGTCCTTAGTGCTGAATTGCTCGAAACGGGAGCACATAAGCGTCACAGTTAACACGAAACACGAGCGATGCGCGAAAACGTCGGCGGGGCCGCGCGGACGATCGCGCCGCGATCTTGAATCGAGGCGAAGGGTCCGATTGGATTTTTCTATTTCAACTAATAATCACGGCGCGTGCCGTGTATTGTTGTTACGCGAATGTTACTGATGGAACAATGGTTAGTTGTTTATCCGGTTATTAGGGGATAAATGCTATTAATTGCGCTGCTGTAGCAATAATAATAATATATTATAGATATCGCCAATAAGTTTATAAGGTTAATAGATAATATGTATATACAAGGAACCATCTAAAATAATAATATAATAATATCTGGATAACCTGAATGGTGCGTAGGATAATAGATCTCATTACTGTGGTTAGAAGGACATATCCCGATTGAATACATCAATAATTATTTTACCATTATTAAATTACCATATTATTTCACACCAACATTTTGACGTTAATTACAATACTCCAATTTTTTCGGACGTTTGTATTGGCGAATTAAATAACGTTCTCTTATTATTCGAAAGAAATGTTGTTGCGCGAGTTTCCTGCTTAGAAAATGCAGTAAGAATATTACTGAGCCTCAATTACCTCATACCGAGTGTAAGATTTTATACTGAACTCCAATAACGGATTTATAGAGTGTAATACCGTGTAATACCTATTAACGATCTTTCAGACGCAATTGAAGTTAGGCGTACCTGAGAATTATTCGCGAGACCTGAGACGGTAATTGAATCTTCTCACTTCAACGGGCATCTACAACCGGATTTGGCAAATTAAATATATATACGAATTGTACTCTATCATATCAATATCTACCTTTCTCTAGTGAAAAATCATTAGAATACATATTTTATCGCTTAAAATGAAACATCAAGTTTTATTCTGAGAAAGAAAATGTCGATATTACACCAAGGTAAATGCAAAAATGTTATTTACAAATATTTACATTTGTGTTTATAATGATATATAATATGAATGCTAATATGTTAAATTTTCAGAAAAAAGTCGTACTATTTTCGGCCACCGTACAATATATGATTTATTAATAAAATTGGATTCCGTTGATAATAGAATCAATCTCTGTGTAATGAGGACTTTTACCCTACGTGTGAAGTATAATTTCGGGAAACCGGTCGCGCGCGCATTCCGTCCGTGGCGAAAGTATCGCGCGAAGAAATTACGGGGCGCTCGAAACGCGCCGTAAAATTTATCGTTACGTTCTCCGCGTGCGGCTGAGCCGTTATCACCACCTATAAAGGAGCTATGGGGAAGCTAAGCGCGGAAAGGAAGCGTCATTTACACGCGGCGCGAAAGCGCGAGAGTCCGCGAACCCGCCGGCAATTCCGGCCCGTTCAATTGTGTTCCCTCGACTTCCTTATATCCTGGTCCGCGGAGAGACGTTCCGCCGTCCGAGAGATGTAGCGGACGGCCGCAGTGCATTCCCGGTGCAATTACGACGGGAACAGCGGCCGACCGATCGACCGACCGGCAGTCGAGAAATGCGAGCCGTAAACTATTCAATTGCTATATCGCCGGCGTCGAGACGCGTCAGGATTTCGCGGGGGAGAAACAATGGGAAACGGCGTCTCGCGGGTGGAGTCCTTCGCTTTCAACGACCACCGTTCGGAGGTCGAAGGGATCGTCAATCGCCGAAAGGTATCGCTCGAAGTCGAGGCGAAAACGAAATTAATAAGAAATAATATTCTCAATATTATTCACTTATTTATTTATTTATTCATCTAATTAATGGGAACCGTTAATAGGTCCTTTTGCCGTGCAAATTTAAGGAAATCATACAAATTTAGTTCCAGTGAGTAGAACGAATTGCATACGAGAAATAAAAAAGAAGGAGTTTTTCTTTTCTTTTCTATTTCCACACGATTACCCACAATGTGATGAGAAAGTACGGATGAAATTATATAAAAAAAAATTTAAGAAATTATTCATAAAAGTCAATAGATCCAGAATAGTTGTTCGCCAATATGCAAATTCTATTAATATAATTGAACCTGCCGTACGATGTCCGATGATATTTAATATAAAATATGCCAAGTGAACAAACCGCTCTGAGTGACACATAAAGTCAAAATAACATTAGTAATTCTGGATACGCTATAAGACTATGTATTAGTTTAAATAAGAAATGCAAATGAAAGAATATCGTAATTATAATTATTCCCTTCTAATTTCGCCAAAAGATAAATTACTTCTTTGCGCTCTAAGAACGCCGCAGCAACGTCATCCAAGGTTCTTTCTAAAACTCGAAAAGCGTCGCGACGAGAAGCGGTTACGGCACTTTTTCGATTTTGAAACTAAACTACCTACCTCTTTTTAAAACAGCTTTAAAACTTACTTAAAGACTCCGTCGCGGCGTTTTCCGAGTTTTGTAAGAAATTTTGGATGGTGCTTCTATGGCACTTTCGGGAGTGCGATGGATTAGTCGGAGAATCTTGCGAAACGCAAAAATCGAAATACCGGAGCAAACCGATAAGAATCGCACGAACTGCAACTGAGAAGGATAAAAAACATTGTAACAATGAAAGCAAGACGATAATATGAATTTTTAAAGCCTCTGGTCGCGCCCAGAATGAGAGAGGAATTCGGGGCGAATAGGAGTCGAAGCGATGTCGTGCAAAATGAGTAAGCTGCAAATCCGAGGCCCGACGAGTCCGTGAACGGCTCCCCCCGAAACGACCCTTCAAGGGTGCGTTAGTTACACGCGTACGCGACCGTATCGATTATCATACTGCCCTACCGCGGCCGGAGAGTAGTGTCGGGTTCTACGCCGAGGAGAAAGAGAGACGGAAGAGGCGGGCGGACGAGTAGCATAATTCGAAGTCCCTCGGAATTCCGTGCGGTCGGCGTCGAGGGTTAAATGAACAGGGTGCCCGGAGGAGAGGGAAGGGGAGGGAGCGAACGCGAAGGGGTTAGACGTGGAGTAGTTGTCGGGGGTTTCAGAGGGAAAAGCATACCGCGACGAGAAAACGCAGGCCGAGACTAGGGGAGGGGGGAGCTGGCGTCGGCGGGAGATCGCAGAAGTAGAGAAAACAACCGGCCGCGCGCTTCCATACTTTCTCGCGGCGATTATTGAGCGCGCGCGGTATCTCGAAGGTAAAGGTAAAAATAAAACGCGATGCCGCGGCTAAAACGATAATGGCGGACGTTAATAAAGCCTGGAGGTTCCCCCGTGGCCGATGGGACGAGGGGAAAAAGGAGGAGGGGGAGGACGGCGATGAGGAGGATGAGGAGAAGCCGATGGAGGATGAGGTGGTAGTAGTGGTGGAGGGGCCGAGGAAGAGGGAGACATGTATGCATTTATGCCACGACGCGGGGAGAAAGAAAGAGAAAGAAAGAGAGAGAGAGAGGAGGGAACTGCAAAACTTCTTCGTGGAACTTATCTCGCTAATGAGGCCTGACCATCTGACCAGTGACTTCCTTTTTTTCCCCTCTTCTTCCCTCGGATCCTCGCGCGCATGCATCCACACGCGTGCAGCAACTGCACGCGCGTACGTATGCAACGAGGCAGCAACGGGGAGAACAACTCGCGGACGCTTTCTCTCGGTCGTTCGGCGCCGAGAAAACGGGGCCGAACGTGTTCGATTGGCGCGGTGTGTACGCGACCGGCCGCGTCGATCGTGCGTGGCTCGACCGTGGCTCCTATTTGTTGTAATTAAATTCGAAATTACAGCAGAGCCTGTGGTAATAACAGGGTGGTACTCGTACGAATCGAGGTCTCACGTTACCCCCGTCCGGATAACGCGTGAAGCGGAATTGAAAGGAAAGAGGAGAAAGAAAGGATAGTCAATAGGTACCTTATCGAAGTTCGATCGGCCAGAAGGGAAAGGAAGGACCTGTTGCGGGGCATTCAGGGCCGGAAGCGACGGTTAACCCCCGCTCCAGCGTGACTAGCAGCGTGACGCTGAAAAGGATGCTCGTCAGTTCTCCTCGAGCCTGCGTGTGTGTGTGTGTGTGTGTTTGTACACGCACGATACGCGCGACGTCATATTTTTGCAGCGCGCAACGATGATATAATAAAAAGGGTGATATATTTTTGTGAGGGACAGGCAAGATCGGCCAGAGATCACGGCGAGAGTAATTTTTCGCCGCGACGAGCGAAGGTAGATTACTTTTACCATCGCGCGCGCGTGAGACCCGGCGAGTAAAATCGAGCGAGAGATCATTATTTAGCGGCGAGAGGGGATGGGAGAGATTTAGAATCACTTAAGAGCTCGAAGAGCCGACGAAAGGCATTTACGAGCTTTCGTTTCCATACTGCCCGGCATGACCCCTTCCTTCTCTCTTTCTCTTTCTTTCTCTCTCTCTCTCTCTCTCTCTCTCTGTCTGTCTCACTTCGTGCGCTCGGTGATTATTTTTTAAGGTACTATATTAAAGTTCCTTCTGCCCCTCGTTTATGCTAATGCCGGGTTACTTTATTAGGCGGTACGCGTAATTTCTTCTTAAGCTTTTCTACCTTTCGGCCCCGCTTTATCCGCGCACCGTGTAAAAACTCTGATTGATTCGCCGAGTTACCGCGCGCGCCGCTATTCACTGCCCTATGATAGCTAAGATTAATGGCGACCAAAGGTTCTTGCACTTATCCCGTATTATTCCCGTACCACACCGAGATAGCTCCGAGAGCCGGAGATTATCGCGAGATTGCACGGTATCGCGGAAACACACGCATTCAAGATCACGGTTTCGCGCACTCTCGCGCGCGTTTCCGTATCGCGATGGAAACGCCATTAAGCCTCTCCCCCCGTTGCACAGCTTGAGACAAAAAAACTAAATATATGGTCACGTAAAGAAACTCGAGCCGATCCCGATCGAAATCCTGTGTGTTGAAACGCGAATTCTTAAACCGAGGAGTAAAAGTTACCTCGGATTCAATATACACGCTTGACTCGGGTTTGTTAATATATAAACAACATAATTTAATATCAAATATCATTCTGTTTGAATGAAAATATTGTCTCGCTAAAATGAACCATGCTTTAGAAAAAAGGAAGAGTATTATTTAGAGGGGATAATGTTTAGTTGTCGATTTTATTATTATATATTGTATATTATATTAATTATCATACATTAAATATCGTTCCACTGAAACGAAAATACGAAGTTCTCTAATATTTTTCTAACGTAGCGTCGAAATTTCGACTCGGGAATAAGAGTCATCGCGGAATTTCAGGGATGCAATAACAAAGAAAAAAAAATGATTCTCCCTCTCTCTCTCTCTCTCTCTCGCGGAATGTTAATGAAATTTTATATCAAAGTGCACGAGCGACATAATCATTCGTCAAGAGACTTTCCGTCATGTTACCTTCGCACGCGCGCATTTCATTCCCAGCTTAACGCATCGCGCGCGCGGAAGGGTTAGCGACGCGTTCGGCGGCAGGAGTAGCGACGACGAAGAACTCGCAGGAGTCGGCAGGACTCGGGGTCGAGCGAGCGTCCTCATCGGAGCGAGTTTCGCCTCTCTGTCAAGTAGGAGAAGGAGGTTGCCCAACGCGGTCCATGCAGCATGTGTTCCTATCACCTGCCTCTCAGTCGCCGGCCACGTTGCAGCTGCGCAAATGCACGGCGCGTACGACGCACAAAGAGGCGGGCGAGAGCGGGAATGAATTTTCGAGCGTACGAGAGAGGAAGAGATGACGAGGGAGGGGGAAGGACGAGGATGAGAAGTACGATGAGCGAGACAGAGAGCAGAGTGATTTCCGCAGGTGCGACGGCGAATTAATTAATCGGCGGCCGAGCGATGCCCGAGTTTCGCAACGAGCGGAGAATCTGCAGAAAATCGCGAGCTGAATCGGCCTGTCGATTCACGCGCACCATCCTCGCGTGCTCGCGTCGAGGAGAGAACTCGGAACACGGTTCTCCGACCGCGGGCGAGTCGCCCGGAATAAAAGGGCGACGACTTCGCGAACTCGCTTCCTCGAGAGAATTCCGAGTCCTTTCCGCCTTGCCGATGAATTCGACGGCGGGAAAAAATGCCCAGGGAGAAGTACGTGGCATTCGTCGCCGGACACGTCGGCGAGAGCGAAATTGCGCGAGATTGCATTCAGCCGATGCACTTTGTCAGGACCAAGAAGGACAACGAGGACGACGACGAAGATGGAGACAGACGCTCGAGCGACTCTCGGGGACGAGGGGACGCGTTCGGCAAACGGAAGACAATTTTCGCCGGCGTTTCAGCGTCGAAGGATGGACGGCATGAGATTTCCGGCGAGCGGGCGAGCTCGATTTTCGGAGAGAAAGAGAGAGAGAGAGATGGCTTTCTGCCGGCGGCCGGAGCGCGCCTTGAAAAATGCCACGATCCGAGAAGGCAACCCTCGCCGACGGCGGCGGTCCGGGATGCGTTCTCCGTCAACGTCACTTTTTCCATTGTCTGTGGACCGTGCGAGCGCAATATGCGGCGTTTCTGCCGCAGCGCGATAGCGCCGCCGGCCACGAAACGTATCGCAAATTGAATTACTCGAAATAGACGCGCTCGTGCGCACGCGCACCGGGAGAATAATGAACAGCGACTTCGGGACGGCAGAAATCGTGAGCGATCTCCCTTGACGAGGACTCCTGATCACGAGATATCGCGTCTCGCGCGGACATTTTCCCGGATTTTCCCCGTATACCAGATAGATTTTGATCAGAATACCCAAAATTGATCTCTCAAAAGAAGCTATCCCTATAATTATGATACCAATTGGGAATCTCATTCTTATTTGAAATATAAATAAGGGATAAAGCCTCTTTTCCGCGATGCCGAATTGGCTGTGCGTTACAACTCGCTTCGTGCGAGTGTCATCGTCAAAGTGACAGTTTGACCGCATATCAGATCAGAGTAACGATCACGTAATTTTTCCCCAGGGCGGAAACGTGAAGAGTGAACGATTCCAAATGCTTTCGAGTAAGGAGATTTTTTTATTTTTACGAGATCACGTTATATTGAAAAATAAGTTTGGCCGAATCCACTTGACAATGGACAATCAAACGCGTTTTGGTTGAAGGAAGCAGAATAGCGTGTTATAAGAGCAAATTTGGTTCATGAGAAATAGGAGTTTTGTATTCTTCAGCCAAAACACGCGTTGTTGTCCCTTGCCAGGTAGATACAACCGAACCCATTTTTCGGTGCAGCGGACAAGATTTATGACCTCCTGAGGGCCGATCGTGAAACTGTTCCTTTAGCATAAATTCGTGAAAAGTGGAATTTTCTTATTTCCAAGTATTTAGAAAAGTTTACTTTTCACGTTTCCGCCCCGGCGGAAAATTATGTGATCACTACCCAGGCGGTTATTAAATGGGGTACACCGAAAGAGCTTGGTTGGATCTCTACCTGACGGTGGACAACCAAACAGGTTTTGGCTGAAGGAAACAGAATTTCTAGTTGTAAGAATGAAATTTGGCTTATGACGGCTAGAAATCTTATTCCTTTTAACGAAAACGCGTTTGACTGTTCGCTGCCAGGTAATCGAACTCATTTTCCAGTATAACATTTTTAACGTTACTATATTTAGTATAGCGCGCGCGTAGGGTGTGTGTATTTGTAAAATGCAAATATTTACAATGCTTCGTATACTTTGTTCAATCGTAGCGTAAAATAAAAAGCGAAAATATTTTCGAGAAACGTGGGGATAACCAAACAGGATTTATTCTATGTTTTTCAGAATCGTATGTTTAAAACATCACATTTCTAACCAGAGAGAGAGAGAGAAAGAGGAAAAGAGAAAACCTCCGTAGATTTCTCAACTAGGATCCATAATTATTTCGGTAAATCGGACTGGGATCCCAATTAGACCAGAAAAAAATTTTCCATACGGGACGAAGCGATTCGTCGCTCGGCGTAGTCGTGTGTTAAGTCGCTCGTTCTGTCACTCATTGAACGCAGCCGATAACCGGTCGACAAGTGTCGATCGATTTCAGATCACGACGACGAGACACACGTCTCCGTCCCGTTTCTGCGGAGAAGAGCGCATTGTAACGATTATCCATGTCGTGTCACGGAAATCGTAATTCAGGCCCGGCTTAATGACGACGTACACGCACTCCTCGCTCCTGGGCCTTGAGACACTATTTATAATTTTTAATTTTCTTATCGTCGCGTCCCGATCTTTACGCGCAACCGCCGAAGTGGACGTCGGCCGACTGAATTCTCAATGGCATGGCGAGGTAAAATGATAATGATAAAAAAAAGAGAGGACGTTTTTTCGAAGAAGAGAGACGAGAAGATGTGCGTGCATCCGGCGCAGACGCAACGGTGTGAAATTGCGGACGCAATTAAACATTATTGCAATTAAATATTATTTACATCGCGATGTAAACCCCCTCCTCCTCCTCCACCCTCCTCCTTGTCCACCACTACGGCCAGCTAAATTATTTCACGCAGTGGAACGGTCGAGTGGGGCCACCTCGCTCGCAAGAGCCGGTGGTCCTACCTGAAAAAGAGAGAGAGAGAGAGAAGAGCAGCGGCAGGACGCAAGGTGCATTCTTCGGCAGCGCCACTTTTCTCCGTTGAACGACGCACACACGCGCGCGCGATGTAGCCGCATCAAAGGTGCCGACGGCACACAGCGAGCCCGCTCCCTTGCGTGCACGTGAGAAGAGCGTCGAGTCGCGTCGCGTCGGGAGACACCGATACACAAACCGCCGCCGCCCTCGTCGTCGTCACCTCACCGTCACCGTCATCGTCACAGGGTATACAAGAACGCGTGTCGTCTCGAATATCTCGCCGGTGGCATCTGCCGCAGCCGCAACCGCGAGCAGCTCCCGGCCACGCTCATTTCCTCCACTGGATTCGCGCGATTCCCCCCGCCGGGATCGAAGCACCGTCGTCGCACGAAGTGTGAGTCGGGAATGCCGGCTCGGGATTCGGTTTGTTAGCGGCGCCAATTAAAGGTTCTATCAAGGAATCATGAATCCATCAACGCGTTGATCGCGCAAAAGCTGCTGATCGAATCGCTAGACGGTGAATAAATGTAACTCGAAGCACGCGTGTATCTTCGACTTCGTCTCTTGAGTGGCTCTTTATTGGTTGTACAATTGAGTTTTCAAATGCAATTGATTTTTTTTTACTTTTAAAGGCTCGAAAGTTCTCCCTTTTTTGGGGGGTTTTTCGTCAAAGAAACCGAATAAACTGAGGAAGGAATTGAAGAAACGGGCTTTTTTAATGTGATTTTCCACGGAAGGAATTGAAAAATGCGCGAAAAAATGGGAGAAATCTGGTTCCTCTTAAATTTCATATTTTGTAACTTATTAATAACGTGTGTAATAACGTCATAATGCCGGTGATTGGTGACCGTCGCGCCATTCAACGTGTCAGAGGATTGTTAAAAGCGACGCGATTGGTATTCAAAATTTCAATTTCCGATGGTAGAAATCTGGCATCTCAAAGTGGATTAACTTGAAAAAAAAAAAAAATTAATAACCTCTTTGAAGCTCAGAGAGTATAATTTCCGTGCGGGTAATATAAAAAATGTATAATAATTGATGCGACCCCGGCATTCGGCAGAATTTTTTGCCGATGGATCGATATTTCCGCTAGGAATGATAAATGATACGTGGCCCGACAGATTTGACAGTCAATGCTGTTAAAATGACTGACACAGCTGACGGTCGAGGGATTCGAAGCCGAGGATAATCCGACACGCGTGCCTTTATGGTATCGTCGTGAAACGTCGGCGGAATCTTTTAATTTCGATGCGGCAGGTGGTATGGGCGCGCACCCAGCTTTCGGCGCATAGAGGTGATCGTTTGGGCAGAGGTTCACGACGTAAAAGTAGGAGAGGAGAGGCGGAGAAGGATGTGGCGGATCGTAACAGCTGGCTCAATTTTCACGGCGCACAAGGGAATGTCTTTTGTGGCTTTTAGGGCTTTCAAAGTGTTTCAATGGCTCCTCCGTGCAAGACCATCCGGCAGTAACGGTACCTCTAATGAAATCCACAGGTGTAACCATCGACCGACCGTAAATAGAAACTCCGACGGAGTCGCGTTTTCGGGGAGGAACAATTCATTCGCCATTTGCAGCGCGATACTTGTTATTTTTTTATGCATATCGATAAATAACAATCCCGACTACACAGTAGTCGGATAAAAAGAACGAAGAAACGAGAGAGAATGAAGAAGTACGATCGGCAACTTCGCGAATTTACAACGAATCTGAAATATCGATTATTTCTTCAACGGAAATGGAAATGAAATTTGTATTTGCGCGACGCGTCGGGGATCCCAAATAGATGTTTCAGATTTTTTTAGCAAATTCGCGCAGTTGCGAAGAAATTTCTATCACGGGGAGAAAAGAATTAACTCCTACAGCTGAAAATTAGCTATCTATATGATTTAGTTTTTAGCCGAGGGAGCTAATTCGTATGGCTGTAGTCATAAGAATTAGCTTCCATAGCTACAAAAACTAGCTCTGGTAACTAAATTTCAGTTGTATTATAGTTAGTTTTTAACTGTGGGAGCTGATTCTTCGTTTCCTGCACATAGGAATGTGCGAAGTATATTTATACCTCTCTTTTAACCTCCGTTGTATAAATCAAGTGACGGAAAATCTCCACGATAATTTGCCCATCACAGCCGGAGAAAGCAATAAAACGGTTTCATAGGGTCGAGATTACCGCTGGCTCGTCAGTGTCGTAATTAAATAAACGGATATTGTCCGGGAAGTTGTCACTCGATTCGTAATGCTGTTTAACATTCTGACAGCGCGATTAAGATTCGGATCGCTTAATCGGCGCTTAACCTCGTTAGATATTATTCTGTCATCTGTATTCGCATTAAATATACACATGTTTACGGCTACGCTGCGACTCACCGATGGCTGGTCGAAATTGCATATTTGCACAGCTGCGAATAGCATCGACCGTAACGTAGCTGTCCGACGGACAGAAATGGCAACAAGTAATAAACGAAGTGGGGCGTCATTGAACCCGCCTCAATGGATCGATTGAAGTATCACCATGAATTAATCCCAGTCAAGCCCGGCGTACCTTTTGACACACTGTAATTATCAATTACATCGTGTCAAGTGCACAAATTTCATGTATAAATTATAGTCACGATGTAAATTATCGAACTGTAAAAGCGCAACTGTGTGTAATCAACGATCGAAAAATATCCCAGTATCTTTCTTGACTCTGCTTTTATATCTTTTATATTTATTCATTATTCCACTTCTGTCTGATGTATTCATATATACGGTAACTTCCTTGTTTTACAAATTTACGTCTATTTGCAACGTGTATTTAATTATGTATGTTGGAAGAATATTTCTGTGAATAAAAATTATTAAATATTACCATTATAAATATCATATATATATATATATTTTTTTTTTAAATCGTCAAGGTTTTCTTTCTTCTTGAATTTTTTCATTCTCATAGAAATCTCCACGCGACTCTCACACACACACACACACACACACACACATAAATCCAAATGCCATGTTATAATTTATTTAGGTTAGGTTAAGTATTAAATACTATTAATTTACTCAACTTTTTGATAACGTGCATTCATCGAGATCCCGGGTGTTTCGTACCGCGAAGATAAAAAAAGAGTCGAATAATTTCGGAGCACCGAGGAGTGGGCCATGTATCACTGCCTAATATAAGACGGCAATAATTAACGGTACATCGTAATACACGGTCATCATCCTCCCACGTGAGTGCGTTCGTGGTACCGGTTGTCCTTGTTGGTTATACACGTGTGTCGATCGGCAACCGGGTCCGACGTATAATTCCCGAATAATCGGGAATTTTCACCGCGGAGAGCGCGGCGGCAGCCCGTCACTCTCTCGCTTGCACGCGGTGCAATTAACTTTTAACCCGTCGTAATTGCCCGGTCGTTAGCGTGTCGGATATCGGACGTACGTGCGTGCACGCATCACCACGGCTGAAATTACCTTACGTCGGCGGAGTGCGCACCTCCCGATTGTTATAAAGTATGGACTACGGACACGCGCGCGTCTATATTTGTACGTGTGTGTATGTATATATTTTTCTTTTTAAGTTCGTGCGCCGACTTTTCAGCTCCTCGGAAAGAAGAAAGACGAGAACACGAAGGACATATGGGCTGTACGTTAATAATTGCAGACGCGTTCTCTTACCGTCATTTCGCGAAAGAAGTTTCCCGGAATCCCCGCGATGTTAGCAGATATATACTGTTTTCAAGTATTGCACGCTTACCGCAAGATGCAAATTCTTTCGCTACATCTCGTGTTAATGAATACAATAGCTTAAGTAATGATTACAAAAAGTTTGAAGCAGCAATGTAGAAGAGGGTGAAAAACTGCAAATTTCGGTTTGCTGCAATTTATTGTTATACGACAGACACGTGCAATACAATGCTTGAAAATGTGAAATCCTGTTTTGAGGATATGTTTGAAGGACAGTTAATAAACAAAAAGGCTTTTAGACAAAGTAGACAGTCATGAGACAGGACACAATACGAACACATTAATGTATACATTGTATTTATCACTATTTGGTGGCATTCCCTTTGGCTTTAATAACAGCCTGAATTCATTCCGACGTGCAGCCAATCAGGCTTCGAACATCATGATTAATATTATGGTCCATACACGAACAATCACTTTTTCCGTCTACTTCAACATTTCGTAACCGTTACTTAATTGATTTATTTAACTCGTTAATGCGAGATTCAGCAAACAATTTGCATTTTGCAGTAGGTGTGCGATACTTTAGAACACCAATGTACATATATTTCGAACTTATTCGATAAATTCACTGGATTATCTCGCTCTGGTATCGGCCATTAATATTTGTCGTTATTAATACACTGAATACTATGGCAGTCGACGTTATGATTTCGTCCCGTCTCATTAATTTACGCGTAAAGTGCAATTGCAGCCAACGAATCAAATATCATAGTCAATAAGGTGCTGAGAAAACTAGCTGACGAATAAACGCATCGGTGAATTCGCGTAAATTTATCCCGTAATCCCGTAATCCCGACTTCAATTAAGCGTTGGGATAATCCAGGAAAATCACCGTGGCAGGCAACATGTTAAAATGCACTTTTCTCATCATATCCACGTGGCTCAAGAGTCATAATGCACAACGCTGACTGCAACATGTCCCGTAAATGTCACCTGTCTACTTTAATTAATCGTGCGACGTTAGAAACTTGTGAACATCGAGAACGCGAGCCGGAATTTCAGAATACGATGCTGGCTCGACATTTGTAATTTTAATTCGTCGCAAAGTGCCAAAAATTTTTATAGATACTGAAGTAAACGACGATCGATGACTATTGCGCGGTCATGGCATACGTCACGCGTGAAATTACCTGATCTTGAAGGAGAAAGAGGGGTGTTATTCATTTATCAAGGCGCAAATATCGACTTACCGTACCTCGATTGAGCGCGTCTCCACTATTTGTGTCCTCCCTTGAAGCGATTCATTAAGCGAGAAACGGAAATAGGACTTCTCAATTAATCTTCGCAACGGGATTTCATGTTATTTTCTCGATTGATCGTTTCGGTAGGAGAGGGGGGAAATAAAAGGAAACGGAGGAAAATAGGGAGAAACGGCATTGCGACAACCAAGCCAGGTTTTCCGATAATAACCACGCAACTCAATTCCTGACAACGCGGAACGGCATGACGAATCGCGCTTTTCCATTTTTCGCGATGCCGCGCGTCGTCTCTCGTTTTAACACGATCGCGGGCTCAAAATAGGAATGAAAGGAATAGACAAACACGGACGACTTATTAGTACTGTTAATAAATTAGCGCGTCGAATAATTCACGTGTGATCCTCGTAACGCACTAATGATCTCGGCGACGAGGCGACGCCGCGACGTACATAAATCGTCCGCGTCGCGCGTTTCGTTTCTTCGCGTTTCAAATAAAATCCGTCGAGCTCGGAGCTGTTCGTTATTTTCGAAGATCAAAATGACTAATGAGATTTCTTTTGGAAACGCGACGCGGTCTATTTTTTTCCTTTCTTTCTCAAAAATTTCTTCCTCAACTCCGAGTCGAAATTTTCGTTCTACATTAATACCAAGTATAATGTATTCCCTTTAGTCAATAAAAGTGTCTTAAATGCGGCCCCAATCAACCAATCAGGTTTCTAAGGCACTTTTATCAATAAAGGAGAGTTCAGAATACGGGCCTACGTATATTTGGTTCTGCATTAAGTTTCCAAAGGTCTTCTATTACACTCCATCGGTGCTGCAAATGGAAAGTTATTTCCATTTTCTCCGCTCGGAGACTTAATGCAGAATTAAAAATCTCCCCTCGAGAGGTCTAAATTTCCTCTATAAAATTAATCGAGCATTGTTAGTGCTTCCTCGATGTTATAAATAGGAAGTTATTTCAGTTTATTCCACGTCGGAGACCTAATGGAGAACTAAGTGGACTTAATGTAGGACCAAAATGTCGACTCAGGACTCCGCGTATTCGAGGCCCCGTGTATTATCCAAGATTTACCACTGTTTTCTGTTTTCCACGGGCATTTTTAAAAATACATATTTTCGGCCGGATAGACTGTTTGCGCGCCGGAAATCACGGAATTTTTATTGCTCCCCGGACAATTCCATCAGGCCGGACGTACGGTCCGCTCGGTCCGAAGGATCGATCGATTCTCGCCTGCCCCGCGCGCTTCGACGTTCTCTCTCGCGGTATCGCCGCCGTCGCGAATCGATCGCGCGGCCCCGATTTGTCGAGCGCGAAACCGCGCGATACATCGCACGCACGGCGATTAGTATGCATTAACGCGCATTACTTTATAGCGCGCGAATTATAACGTCGTAGCTGGAGTCGGAATGCGATAATGATCGTGCGCGCGCACCGCCGCGATTTGGCGCGACCGACGCGGCCGGTTCATTAATATTGATCGGATCAATTTCCATCGATCATACCGGCCGGGCGCTCGGCTCTATGTCTCCATCGTGATCAAAGAGTGCGACGATCGCGTGAGCGTAATTTCTTCTTTCCCGTGAGATACAGAAGTCTTCGGCAGGATGGCACGGAGGGAAAACGTAAGCGGTAAAATTTCAACGCTATGCGGACCAATCACACTTGAGAATCGCCGGAGAACGTAAGACCACTTCACGTTGAAACGATCGACTGCGTGATCGGCCGATTCGCCTTACTCTTTGACCCTTCAACACCGGGCTTGGCTTGGAAGCCGACGATTTGACTCGCTGCGCCTGTAAAACGACTCTGGCTTCGAAGTCGACGCATGATCAGCGTACAATGTACCTTCTACCGTATATACTTTGCATTGATTTTTATTCTCCTTTTCTTACATCTGCGACCAATCAAGTTATTGTTATTGGATTTTTGATTTGAGTTCGGTGTATATAGAGCGGCCCAAAATGACTGTGTCTTTAACATGATATTCTTCAAGATATTTTCAAACGAAAGTTCAAGTACGAAAATGTCGAAAGAAGTCGCTATTCGTATCGACTTTTCGATCTTTAATGTAACATATTATTGTAACCAGAGCCTAAAATAAACTTTTGCTAAAGTAATTTCAAACGGATTGAAGAAAATCTGATTATTCACTCGGTCGTTCGAAATTTAGCTTGCGAAAAGCCCCGCTATCTCGATCACCTGTGTCTCGAAACTATTAATATTTTCCCGATATCTTCGTAGTTTGAACTTTCACTTTAAAAATGACCCACAGAATCTGCCATGTTAAGGATATACGTTGGTTTTGGAACGTTCTATAATCGTATATAATGGGAACAATAATTAAAAAAAAATTGCTTCTCTCAGCCATTTTTCTCCCACGAAAGCCTTCGCCGGTGTATCCGGTGTTAAAGAGTTAAGTCTTATTGCTTGCGTTTTTCTGCGCGGCCCTTTGTCGACGTGCTGCGTGCGTCGCGCGCGCGTGCGTGTATCGTCGACAGTTTTACTCGGTCGTTTTCTCGTCCAGCTTCCGAAATAACTGCGCCGGCCGCGGTGATTTATCGGACGGATTTATGGAATTTACAAGCGATTCCTCGAAAGAGAGAGATTTTTTCCCGTGTCCCTCCGGAGTTTCGGCCGTTAAGTTACAACCGCTCGTGCCGTTGTTTACGCAATGCGATGCGCGTATTATACGATGCTCGCCTCCCCATCGGCGCGATGCATGCAATTTTACACTTATTAATTAAAGCATTTTTCATTCCGCGGAGGAAAAGAGGAAAAATCTCTCGCTCACGACGCGTGCAATAACGGTGGCGAGAATCCCGCGTGAATTATCGAGTGGGACTACTAGCGAACTGTATTAAATAAACACGAATATTACGTAGCTTCTCCTCTCTTGTGCATACATTATTATTTAACGGTACCACCAGTAAAGAAAAATTTCGCCAATCAACAAAGTAAACAGAAGAAAAGAAAAGGTAAATTCCCTTGATGTTCACTGGAAAAAGAATTTGGTAACGATTACCGAGTATTTTGTTCAATAGTTTCAACTAAACGACTCGGTTAATATAAATGATCTGATTACCGTAACCAAATCATTTAGTTACCTAATTTGATTACTATAATCGTATCATTTAGTTATGATGATACACGCAACTAAATAATATCCCTACACTAATCGAATCATTTAATCGAGACCATTTGAACAAAATATTTGATCACTGTTGCCAAATCCCTTTTTCACTGTCGACGCGCAGGAATCGACCCACTTGCTGATTTAAACCGAACGTTTCGACACGTGACGAGATCGATTTTAACACCGGCATAACTGCAAAAAATCGTCCTTTTTGCACCGTGAAAGAGCGCTGCATCGTTATAAACCCGCACAAAGTAAGACGAATATTTACGCGGAGAGAGATAACGATGCCGTCGCGGTGCCGAGGTGCTCACGATCGCGGTACGCCGAAAAAATAATCAAGAACGTATCAAATTTACCGTATTTCCGGTCTATTTTTCTCTCTCGTTTTCTTCGAAGAAGAAAGGAAAAGAGAGAGAGAGAGAGAGAGAGAGAGAGAGAGAGAGAGAGAGTTCGGCTCGGGGAGAAGAAAAAGCGAGGGAAACACGCGAGTACGCGCGTTATCTATGTAGATTATGCACTGTCAACATGAGTTACGCGGAAAGAGATAGTCCGCGCAGATTATTCCCCCGTAGAGACCAGACCGTCGCTATTTGCACGCGGAGGAGGCGATGCTCTAGGACCGCGCGCACTGCTGCTTTGTATAATATACTCACACTCAGGACGGCGCGCGCGAGAGAGAGCGAGCGGGGGAGGAGGAAAGAGGGATAATCGCGTGTCAGCCGCAGGCGGCGCGCCGGTGGTGGTTCGGATTTGGATTTCGCCTCGGTACTCACCTGCAACAATGGGAGAAATAAATTATGTATCATTTCGCGCGCGCGCGAGACGCGAGAGAGGGCGGCGGGATTTAATCGATCCCGTAATGTAATTTTACAGCGCCGTGAGCGAGCGAATTGGGGGAAACGGGACGCGTCTCGGGGTATATTTCGATTACCGCGCGAGCGATCGAAGTAATAAGTAATCGAGGGCGATTGGGAGAGGGAGAGGAGGCGAACGAGCGCGAGCGGCAACGCGCGGTCTCTTATTAATTAACGATTTCGTCGCGCTATTGTCGCGCCGACGGAGAATTACGGTCGCTGTTGTTGTTGCCGCGGTGTAATTAATAAATGTAAAATCGCGGACTCGCGATCGTTCGCATTCACCGGAGAAATATGCAATAGAATTTGTAACGAGCGCTCGCTCGTGAGGGGGAGGACGGCCGGCGGGAATGAAAATTTCGACGGCGGAAGATAAACAGACCTGGCGGACGTATTTTGCGAGCGCCGCGACAAAATAACGACACAATATGTAATCGCGGCCGCGATGTAAAAGTTAACAGCGGCGGGGGCGCGCGCGCATTGTCCCCTTTATTCCATTATGCCGATCAAACAGCGCCGACCAGTTACGTCATTTACGCAAACGTAATTTGCCCCAATTATTTGCCAATTGCGAGGCCGGACGCGTTACGTGTAAGCGACGTATCCCACTTTTGGCCGCGCACGCGTGTACTAACGCGCGAGCGCATCCTGCGCGGCATAATAGCCGGCTGTTTGCGATCGGTAATTGCCAATTAATCGATAATCCCGTGATAATTTGAGAAGGTAAACACCAGGCGCGTAATTAAAACTAGGCTCGATCGCGGAGGATTTCTTTACCCTTTTCCCCACTCCTTGGGCTCGTGTTCACAAGTCGATAATCGACTCGATGTCGATGATCGATTTCTCGGACTGTTCAAGCCGACAACCGAACGTTGATTGTGAAAAAGTTCTCATGAGTGTTTCAATTAAAATTACTTGTCGCGTTTCTTAAGTCTCTCTTTTAGCGTCACCAACGTTCCTCCAGCCGATATCTAATTATCCATGTGACAATCTGGAGGACGTTACGCAGGTATTGACCAATTATTGACGATCTAATCGGTATCCTATTCAAGTCGAATCGTTACATCCACATATCACCTTGACGACACGATATAAGTCGGATAAAGCGACTAGATCGTCCAATTCTTCCGCAATACCTTCCGGATAATGAAGTCCCGCCACTTCAGTCCTACAAACCGTGTCGAGTCGACCCTGATTTCCGCGTGATTTCGGCATCATTTCGACCGGATTTTTCGCCGATACGCGAGAACCCGGGGACGGGTACGCGGCTTCGTAGAATTTCCGCCGGGGTAGAATCCGCGCGCGTTACATTGCACGCCGTGTAATTCCCGCGTAAATAACGAGCATTCCGTCAGGAGCGCGCACGGACATCGCGCGTTGCGCGATAAATTCCACGGGTGATTTATCGCCTTAACAATTTCTCACGTTCCACGATCGCCGTGCGCGCGCGGCGCTCTCAAACGACGCGACGGTTACATGCGCGTGTCTTAATATAGAATTAATGCGGGCAATTAGCCGGCAATGAAGTCGGTCCCCTGTCCTGCGGAGTCCGGCACATATATTTTCCTCGCTCGTCACTCGGATTACCCCGTCCCAGAGAGAAAGAGAGAAGGAGGGAGGCGAGCGTTTTGAAATTACGTCCTGCCGGATCGACACGGCCCGAGAATACACGGCTAACGGCTTGAAAATTAACGGCTGTCGAGGGGCAGGTTGAGAAACCCTGGCGCCAAACCTGTTCCAACTTCTGGATCTCGAATCCACCCGTGTGTCTTACGTATTTCGCTCTAACGTCTTCACTAATGAGCAATTGAAATCCGAGCCTGCTGGCCGGACCTCTCTCTCTCTCTCTCTCTCTTTCTCTCGGGCGTGCGCGCGAGTGTGTGCGCGCGTGTGTGTAGGTTACACGCTCGCTCGCGTGGGTCGATACATCGACGCGCGTTTCTCGGGCTGGAAGTTTCGCGACGACGCGACGCTTTGCATAAATTCGTACGACGACCACGAGTCGATTTAATTCCGCTGAAAGCAGGAGAGGGAGAGAGAAGCGCCGGTGACAAAGAGAGGCGGGAGGAGACTCGTGGGTGATACACGATGATTAATCAATCACAGATGTGTGTGATGTCGCATCATTAAAAGGCGATTCGGAGCGCGTGGCTCCGTGAAATCCGTGAAAGCGACCGTCGGGATTTCTCAAGGATTACGAGCGAGCAGTAGCAGCCTCTTACGAGCCGAGTCGCGCATAAATTCAAAAATATTCACATGCACGTCGGGTGGTCTTGGGCGTTCTTAAAATAGAGAAGATCGATCGCGTCTGAGTATCGACGAGAGAGCTCACTTAGCGATTCCGAAGATTTTTCGGAAGTCGTTACTTTAGAAAACACGGCTGGAGGAAAACTCGAGCACGACGAAGCGTGACAATGGGTTTTGTACGCGGGTATGGAGAGCGAGAAAGAGAGAGAGAGAGAGAGAGAGAATTTTTTTGATTCTTGCGCCGGTCTCGCAGACTTTCCACATCCGGCGGATTATTTATCCGGCGCAGTCGTAATCGCCGCACGGAGGAAAACCCGACGCGCAGCTGCGCGTGTTTCTCTCTTTTCAGCAACCGTCTCCTCTCTTCTCTCCGTCTTCCTCCCGATATCCGGCACTTTGCAAAGCAAATAAGTATTAAACACCGTGTTCGCCGACCGGTCGAGCGTGCTATCGACTCTGATACCAGGGCGAGATTGGCCCGTTCTGTCGTTACAATTTCATTACGGTGGACTTCAGGTTGCATCGTGAGGCGAGTCGTATACATCTCTGATATAATTATCTACGTCTCGTTATTAAGTCGGATGACAGGTGCGGCTTTATACAGGATGCTCTTAAATAAAGCGCTGCTGCTCGCTCAGAGAGAGAGAGAGAGAGAGAGAGATATCATCGCGGGATGACGACCGATTATTACAGGGATGTTCGCGAAACGATGCACGAGTTTTGATTGAAATTGATAGATTACGCGCGATGGTAAAAATGATTTAATCTTCCTTTTTCGAAGGGAATAAAGGTATAAAGGGAAGGGTATAAAGATTATGACATATAAAATTGAGATCTTGATAGCGTCTCTTTATAAGCAGTCTATAAAACGTATTAGTCGCATCTTGCACCTTGTAATTTAACATGGGTAACATCAATCATTCATAATTTCGTGTCACTCGACTTTTTCAATCTTCCAACATGTTTTTCCTCTTCTGCGCGGAGCGATCCATCGTATTTCTCGATTATTTCCGCGAGTTTGCGCGCGCGCGCAAGTCTTCGGAGAACAAAATTCGGGTGGACCAATTCGGGATCCGAGACGGCGGAACGCAAGCAGAGGGAAACCGAGGTTGAAAAAGCTGGGTATGATGGAGGGAAGAAAAAGACGAGAAAGAGAAACAGAGCAAGAGAGGAAGCCGGCGTTGCCGTGAAACGTAAGAAAAAAGGCTGTCGGCTGGCGCCGTTTGGCCAGCGGTTCACGCCGCAATCTTCCTTTTGCTTCCTCCCCCTCCCCCCCCCCCCCTCC